>NW_020271726.1:1957757-2186792 GCF_003268045.1 Sipha flava
AATAAACATACAAACATTTGTGACAACTGATAACTTTTGGTGCGAAGCAAAATTGTAATACACATAATTTTCAGGAAAAACTAATATAATAAATTTCAAAACATCGATACATCGAATATAAACTTTGATGTTTTAAAAATAACTATGTTTTTTGCCTACCACTATAATAATTATAGTATAATTATAGTACTTACGTTTAGTTTAATTTGAGTTGGACCTGTTTAAAAGTTCCCTAAATCTAGCAGAAATAAGTCGTTTAATGCAATTTCAGAATGCTCGGGTTGAATATTGTTAAGATCATCAGGTACTGACGAATTATTAATTTTAATTTTACTATTTATTGGACTTGGATCATCCACTGTAAGGTCTTCGTTGACCCTAGTTGGTGGTAATGTTTTCTTGTCAGGCTTTTTCTTTATATTAAATATACTGAACATTTTTTTTTTTTTAAAAATAAGAAAAACGAGAAACGAAGATTTTAAAATTAATTAAAAATGTATGAAATAATATGCTTTAAGCTCGATTCACACTAGCGCAGTCTCGGTTCGGTCCGATCACAGTCAAGTCAACATCAATCGTACGTAATCCAACGGCATCGTACACACTATCAATCACAGTCAGGTCCAGTCAAGTCTCGACCGGTCGATGCGCGATCCAGACCGTAGCGGTCACGAGCTCTTTGATCGAGCCACCTAATGTGAATAGTCAACCGCCGCGCTAATCTCGGTCGTATCCATTGTTTTGATTGTTTTTTGAACACTTTTGTACACTTTGTAGCAACGTGCAGATAGAACTTGACTAATTGTGACCGGTAATGAGAACTGTACATCATAATCCTTGACCGTGACCCGACCGAACCTAGACCGCTAGTGTGAATCGAGCTTTATAGTAAAATATAAACAGACGTGTGCGTGGTTGGCAGTACACGAGCAAACAACAAAGACAGAACAGTCACCAATTTTCAGAAAAATACCGATAAATAGATAATTATTATGTGGGTGTTCCTTACAAATTATTATCCATTATCATTAAATATTATCATCGAACGACGCGACAATCCATGGCCCGACGATCGCACAGAGTAAATCCAAAAAATTAATACGACGTTGATCTATAAATAATCATGTTCGTGTTAAAAATAAGTATTTTTATGTATGTTAGTGCAATAATTGCCAATACACAGTAGACTGCTAATATTTAAAGCTTGATGAATTTTAGGAAAAATTAGAAAAACATTTAAAACTAAACTTTATTAATTTTAGTTAAAATAAGAGGGTTACAGAAATTTCTATGGGGGTTACAACCCCTACAACCCCATGCATACTATGCCCATGTATTTCACAATAACTTCCTTTTCTTCTTCGGTAAATTTATTAGTACATTTCATGGTATAACTAAAATAAATTTGAATTATATTGTAGAAATACCATAATGTAAAGTAATCTAATATTACTCATATTATAAATAATATTAAATAAAATATTATTGCTCACTTGCATGGTAAACGTGGACCGTCTTTCAGTCAATTCTTTACCAATATGATTTGTGTGTGGTAAACAGGGCCGGCGTGAGGGTGGGGCAGGGAGTGAGAGCCCCAGAGTCCGTACGTCCGAGAGGGCCCGTCTTTCAGCATTTTATACACAATTTTTTTTATAATCTCATTCGCCGTAATGAATGAGATACGGGTTTGATTATTTTTATTGTACTAAAGTATGTATATCTTGACCAAACAAGTAAAGGGGGCCTGAAACCGATCAGCCCTGGGGCCCTCAAAAGTTCTCGCCGTCCCTTGTGGTAAGCCTTTAATTTTTGCTTTTTTTTATAATGTTTGCTTTGTTAGATTTAAAATTAGAAACACCTTTCTTTCTCTATTTTTCACTTCAGTGGCGTCTCCAGAAACTTGGTTAGGGGGGACAAGTTATAATCTTACAAAATCTTATAACAAAAAGAAAACAACCATTTTTACAACACAAATTCAAGTCGTTTATTTTTAAAATTGGCAAAAATATCAATAATATGATCTATTTGATGTAAAATATCTACTTTATGATATAATTAATTAGGCATAATGCTGATAGTCTATCTTCAGTCATCATTGAACGAAGCCAGGTTTTAAGTCTCCGAAGTGTAGAGAAACTTCTTTCAACCGTCATATCTCTATGGCTCTATCTACATACTTGTGCGTGTCGTATGATTGTACATATTATAATATGCATTTTTTGTTAACATCATACATTTTTTTATAAATACAGTACGGACTTGGGAGGGGCCATGTTCCCTAGAGCCCCCCTGGAGCCGCCCCTGTTTCACTATCTACACTATTGTCAGGATCAGATATAATAAAGTAGGTAATAGAAGAAATAATAGAAATATTTATTCACAAAATTAATATTTTAGAAAAAAAAGAACAGTGTAGTTTGTAAACAGATGTTCATACATTATAATGCCATAGTAATAGTAGTATGAAAAAATATCAGCGCGTACCGCGTGATTTTACGTAATAAATGATAAAAATATTTCAAAATATGTACGTGAAATACGTTATAAAGGTCCCCACACACTGCCGCGGTGGCGGTGGCGGTAGCGGTGGCAATTTGTATCCAGTATAAACATAATATATTTATATATTACATACAATAAGTGTATAGTTAATTAATTAATTAATATAGTTAATTAATAAATGTCATTGATAAATTGACGATTTATCTATATAGTACGTTAGTAGGTACTATATTAAGTACTTATACTATTTTACATATATTCATTATAAATTATATTTATATAATATATATATATATATAATATTGTATTGATTATTTTTATATGAATTATTTTTAATTAAGATAAATACTATATTAAACTATAACTTGAATAGTTTCTAGAAAATAATCGAAGTCTAAACTAATATACACCATATATATTATATAGTATAGGTACTATTAGCACAGCATAATTGAAATCAGAATGGTCACTTCTAAATGTAAACAAAATTCAGTCACTATATTTTTGGAGTGCTAATTTCTTATCACACTAAAAGTGATAACATTTATTCTGTAATTGTTTTGAAAACATTGACGTGCACGTGCTTCATAGTTCATTGTATTGACTCAATGAATATTGTGTATTAAACATTGTTAATTTCTAAATAGTTATACTGAAGTGTAACATAAGAAAAATCCAAAGAGTATTAAATTTAATTAAATGATTTTATTATTGGCATAGTTCTATCACAGAATAAATTTAAATTATTCCGTTTTACAATGTTACTAGTGGCAAACTGGCATATATTTAATGAATTTAAATGATGAATTGAATTATAAAATAAAATTTTAATAATTTTATGTAAATGCTACAATACAACAGCAGTTGTAATTAAGTAGATTATAAGTGTATGTGTTAGATAGTTACACTGTTGGGACTTTAAAGCAATGGTCGAATGATTTTTTAATTACCTTATGTTCCCTGTGTAAAATCTTATCAGTGACCATTCTGATTTAATTTATTTATCTATTTATTTATTTATTAGCACATATTTGATAAGTAAATTGAAAATACCGCTGCACGGTGGCGGTAAAATCAGCATGCTGCGATTTTTATAAATATCGCAGTGGCCCCCTTCTAAAATTATCATCTATTACTAATTTATAAGTTTAATATCAAATTTATATTGTAGCATAATATTGTCAAAAATAAAAATTGTGTTTCCTATATTTATACTAATAAATATTATAAAAACATTATCAGATAATAGGAGTTTAAAAATAAATCATTCAACACTGTAGCTTCTGAGAATCCATTACCGATAACAATTTGCCGGGACCCGCGAGCAGCGTATGGGATGCTTGGGCGATGTTAAAAGTCGCTCTTTATAAGCATGATCGGATTACAAAAACTAAGAAGGGGCAACACAGCAATAACGCTGCCGCCGGGGCGATGATTTTAATTGCCCGATGTACACAATTTCCGAACTTGCGTGTGTTTATCATTTACTTATTGCGGTCGTATATATTAGAATTATTTTTTTATATCATGGACACACCCACACTTAAAATGCAGTAATTAATTAAATTTCAAAACCTTTTACGTCATATACTTATGAACAAAAAATTGAAATAAAATAGCTTGGAAGACCTACACCTGAATTGAAAGGATTGATCAATAAAGTGAAAAAAGTAAAAATGAATATATTCGGCATTTTAATACGGATTATTATGCAAAACACAAGTGGTTATGTGGTTGTGATATAAAACTAGCTGTTTATTGTTTTCCTTATTTATGATTTGGGGTGACATTTCTTGGACTAAAACAAGTGTAACACATTTGGGTCATTTATCTGAAAAAATTAAAAAACACGTGAATTCTTTTGAACACTTACAAAATGAAGCTAATCTAAAGTACTCGGTACTATCAATATTTTTAATAAAATTGACTCGGGCTATACAATTAGGATTCAACGTCATAATGAAGAAATAGATAAAAATCGTTATATATTAGAAAAAATTCTGAACTATATAAAATTTTGTGGACAACATAATTTACCATTAAGAAATCCCAATGAAAAAATTAACTTTAATAATAAAGGTGTTTTTATCTGTGTTATTGAGTCATGTAAAGACTTAGATATAAGTTTGCGTAGTCATTTTGAAAATTCAAAAGTGTTTAAAGGGACATCTAAAACAATACAGAATGATTTGTTAGATTGTATACTACTTGTAGCCAGAAAACAAATTTTTTTAGAAATAGAAACTGCTCGATTTGTTTCTATAATCGTCGATGAGACTACTGACATTTCTAATATGTTTCAGTTAGTTATTGTATTTCGCTATGAACTTAAAGGTTAACCAGTAGAACGTTTTTGGGGGTTTTTAAATCCTGATGGACACAATGCAGAATCATTAAAATCAACAATATTATCTGAAATAAATCCTATTTTAAAAAATACTCCGAACTAACTAATAGCACAATCGTATAATGGCGCGGCAGTCATGAGTTGACAAAATAGTGGAGTTAGTGTTAGGGTTAAGGAACTATATCCATATGCGTATTATATTCATTGCTATGCACACTAGTTAAACTTAATTATGACACAATCAGTATCTCAAAATAAAGGAGTTCGGATATTTTTTTTTTTCAAATTTATCAGAAATATCGGTATTTTTTTTTTCAAATTCACCGCAAAGAATAGCCGTATTGGATAAATTAGTTGGCGTTAGATTACCACGGGCAGTACAAACTCGATGGAATTTCAATATACGTACGGTTAACATTGTTTATGAGTATAGAGATGAAATAATGGAGTGCATAGACAAAATAATAGAATCTTCTCAATAAAACG
The DNA here is from genome assembly GCF_003268045.1 of Sipha flava. Classification (NCBI taxonomy): domain Eukaryota; kingdom Metazoa; phylum Arthropoda; class Insecta; order Hemiptera; family Aphididae; genus Sipha; species Sipha flava. The sequence continues at coordinate 1,963,093 of NW_020271726.1, forward strand.
TTTATTAAGTGATTCAATATTTATATTCTGGTTATCTATTTTTCATAAAATAATGCCACATATACACTGTTTATATAACAATGTTCAAGCCGTTGTTTTTTTTTTTAATTTTGTAATTTTCAGTTTGTATTTTTATTTTTCCAAAAAAAAAAAAGTTTTGATAATTTAAAATATAATATATAATAATTTATATGTATTAAATGAATTTAATTAAATAACTATTATTAATAATATTTGTGTTCCATTCCACCCCCTAAACATATTGTTACGGACATAAAATTCTCTGACTACTTTAGCACATTCAATAACTACTTTATAATAGGCGGCGATTTTAATGCCAAACACCAGTCGTGGGGGTGCCGAGCGAATAACCCGCGAGGTGTCACCTTGTACAATTTTACCAATCTAAAAAAATTTAAAGTTCTAGCTCCTCCTGATCCAACGTATTGGCCTTCGTCTTCCCGGAAAATCCCTGACATTCTAGATATTATTTAAACATTATTTATCCGTTTATTACAACATATATGATATTAATAATTATCAAATGTTTTTAAAAACAATTAGTATTTTAATAGAGCTGTATGACAACGGTATAATTAGTAGAGTTCTTAATTCACGTGAATTCACGGAATTCACGTGTCACGTGTAAAATCAAAAATAAAAACGTATATCCTTAACTTAATACTGTACTATTAATATTTTATTAAAACTTCAAGTGTATAACATAAAATTACTAATTTTACCATTGTAAAAATGGATATATATTTTGGATAAACATGTATTTCACGTGTACACGTGAATTCCGTGACATGTGTTTTAAGAGCTCTAATAATTAGTGATGGGCAATACTCCGTAAATATAATTTCAGGTAAATAACCGGTATTTACCCGATAAATTGGGTAAATTTATTTTTAATTTTTTATTTATGTTAAAACCAATTCATGGATATCATAATACTTTTTTTTATTGTTTCCTGACTTTCATGTTTTTCCAAAACTGATGATTAGAGTACATAAACTATATTTATCAAGTTTTTGTTAATTTTATTCACTTTGAAACCAATACCACTTTTAATGGGGAAGCAAATCTAAGAATTTAAAAACAAACTAAAACCCTTAAAATTTTAAAATTAAATTTATTTAATAAAAATGATTATGTTTGACAGTAAAAAAAAAAATATTTACCCAAATTTTCTTCTTCTTCTTTTTAGTTACGGCCCTTAAGACCATTCTGAAAACACTAAATTTTGCCACCTATCCCTGTCCTCCGCTACTTCTCTCCACTTGACACCAGGCTCTATCTTTTCCACTTCTTTCTTCACACCATCTTCCCATCTTAACTTAGGTCTACCTATTGGTCTTTTTCCATTAGGCTCTTCTTCGATCACCCATTTTACTAAAGTACCCTGTTTGCGCCAAGCATGTCCTGCCCAACTTAGTTTCCGCTTGGTGATCTCTCTAACTATATTCGGCCTCTGGAAAAGTCCTTGGAGTTCTACGTTATGAAGTTTTCTCCATTCCCTCGTTTGTCTATCGTATATGGGGCCAAAAATTTTCCGTAGAACTTTTCTCTCGAATATCATTAATCTTGATTCTTCTGTTTTTCTCAGCGCCCAGGTTTCTGAGCCGTAAAGAACAATTGGTCTTAGTAGAGTCATGTACATTTTGATTTTTAGGGCTTTAGATAAGGCCTTCGATTTCAAGACTTTTTCAAGTCCATAGAATCCTCTATTCGCTAGTTGTATCCTTGTTGACACCTCTGTCTTGATGTCGTTATCCTCCGTTATCATCGACCCTAGATACTTAAATTGAGACACTCTTTTGAACTTGAGTTCTTCAATTTTGATATATTGTTCCAGACCGCCATTTCTATTTCCTCGGCTAACCACAAGGTACTCTGTTTTTTCCTCATTAACGGTTAGGCCCACTTTTTTTGCCGTATTTATTAGATTACTTCCCAATTTCTTTATCATATCTAAATCTTCACCAAGGAGAGCGATATCATCCGCATATGCTAGTATTCCAATTCTGGTCTGTCCTAATATAACTCCATCCGAAATGTTCATCTCACGTATTACCCTCTCCAGTACTAAATTAAACAGCACTGGAGACAAAGCATCCCCTTGCCGAAGTCCTGTCGTTACTCTAGTTGGCTGCGATGTTACGTTACCTATATATCTTGACCTGTATATCTGTATGTTTGAGACTGGCTCCAATGAGATTAATAATTTTCCTGGGGAATTTGAAATCTTTGAGAATGTTTAAAAGGCTTTCTCTATGTATAGAGTCATAAGCTTTTCTGAAATCCACAAATAACACGTGTACCTCCTTGTCAAATTCCAAATGTTTTTGGATGATTTGTCTTAGAATGAACATTTGGTCAGTTGTGGATCTATTGGTCCTAAACCCACCCTGGTAATCACCTATTATATTTTCGGCCTTGGGTACTACTCTATCAAGTAGACAATATGATAAGACTTTATATGCCGTATCTAATAAAGCAATACCTCTGTAGTTACAGCATTTTTGTGGGTCTCCTTTTTTAAAAATCGGGCAGATCAACGCTGTACCCCAGTCTTTGGGTAGTTGCTCCTCAGACCATAAATTTTCGATGATATAATGTATTTTATTTATTGCTACCTCATCCAATTTTTTTAGAATTTCTCCCTGAATTCCATCTTCTCCCGGTGTTTTATTGTTTTTTAATCTATTTAATTGATTTACTACCTCTATCCTACTAGGAGGAGGGCATTCACTGTCGTTAGGGTCAGATGATATCCATGTGAAAGTTTCAGGAGGGTCCTCACAGTTAAGCAGTTGGTCAAAATACTCTCTCCATTTTTCTATAATCTTGTCTTGTTCCGTAATTATGGAGCCATCCTCATTTTTTAAGAATCTTTCATGTTTTTTGTACTCACCCCTAATTGCATTAATCTTCTGATACAGCTCACGAGTTTTGTTAACTCTATGGTTACCCAAATTTTAGGTAGGTAAATATTATAGTGGGTAAATACCCAAAATATTTACCTACCCGTCGGGTATTTACCCACGGTACATCATTAAGTGTATTGTACTAACGTAATATATTCTATTTAGATTGCAAAATTGCCGATGATAACGGAAATAGAGTTTTCATAATATTCTTTATGTATAATAAATTATGTATTCGGAATTAATTATAACTTATTTAAATTAAGTTAGGTTAACCACTTTTATATATATTTTATAAAAAAAAATTACGTTTTAACTTTAATTTAATTACTTACTGTATTCCTTGTTCATCACGTTCTGTTCATATATAAAAATAAAATTAATTCAATTAAATTAATGGTAAAGTACATTTATTATTTACCATTAATCGAATTCTGTCGAATTCTTAAAAACAATTATTTGAAAAAATCCTCTTTTCCGCCAATGTGACTCTCAATCGTTATCACCTTGTTCGTTGTTCACCGAAGATTATGTTCCATTTTCCTCCAAATCAAAATAAAATTTGTTTGTAATATTTTTGAGAACCCTTGTACCTTATCGTGATTTTCAATCACTCCCAACTTTCGACAAAAATTTAATTTAAAATGACTAAAATCATTTTTAAAATTAGAATATTTGATATTTTTCGGTAGACAATGTTTCATTTGTCTACCCTAACGCGCCGCCACTGTACATGACTAACCATGTATATGACTAATAACCACTGAGGTCAAGTTTTATGACTAATGAAATTCAAACATGTTAGAATTTTTATCATCAGTCAAGACGATTGACCAGGCGCGTACACAAAACAGTATTTTGGGAGTGGTTTAAGGTTGTACTTTTTCATAGTTATATAATCTATATACCACATTTAATACATATATAAAAACATATTTAATAATATTCCTGCATTTTGGGAGGGATTTGAACCCCTAACGCCCCTCCTTGTGTACACGCCTTTGATTTACCATGTATGTCTATGAATGTACATTTTATTAGTCAATGAAGTCTAATTGTGTGAAGAAGTCTTGTCTTTTTTGTCTTTCGTATTGTATTTTTTTTATATCTTCGCTCAAAAATGGCGAATAAGGTAAATAATAAAGGATTTTGGCGCTAATTTATACTTTTATACCATTCTTTTACCCAGAATCTTTTTATTCTCTTAGTTTTTTTCATTTTATTACACGTAAGGTAAATAGTAATTTCAATAATACCTTCTTTATTCATCTTAATGCAAATTTTAATTAAAAATTAAAATTAATTTTTTTTCAAGAAAAATTGAATAACAACTACACAATACAATAGTATATTAAATAGTGACGATTATGTTGAGTTTCAAATAAAATAATCGAATGATTGAAGATTGTCAGTTTTGATTAACCGTGTATAATTTTAGGGGAAACATATTTGCATTTGAAACATAGATTTTTAATAAATATTGTGAATATGGTCTGACACTACTAGGTATCAGATGAACACTCCAACATAAAATCGCCCCTAAAAAACAACTCATGACTTCACTGGGATTTAAAAATAATAAGCCAAAGGTATGACAACCACATATCAATATGGCTTTTATTTTTATATTCTGAAACTAGACCTAGGGATTGAATTTGTCGAAACCATGCTTGAGTCAAGTGAAATCGACAACATTCATCCCTGGCCAAATTTGTTCAATTGCATTGAGTAAAGTATTTTCAAAATCACTAATAATATTAAGTAGTAAAAAAAGACGACCCCGTGTTATCACAAAACTCCGATATTTTATTTAGTACGTAGATGTAAGTCATTGTTTTCTTATCGAGCAATAAACAAAATACAAGTGGTATGTAAAACCCATTTTTATATCCATGAATAAAAAACCTAGCACTGAACTGAAAAGTGCCATCCATATAAATAGTTTTGACGCTATATAAAAAATTTTAATTATTTGCACATGAAAAAATCAATACATTTTTTGAGTCCTCATTTAATAATAGAAATAGTTCACCTTATTTTGTCAAAATGTTCATTCCTCGCCATGAGTCGTAGACATATTGTAAAAAGTTGTATGAGCAGGAAGAATTTTGCGTCGACTCTCATAGACATTTTTCCGAACATGATCCATGTCTTTAACGGAAATATTTGTCGAATTTCTTGGATAATCATTTTTTTTTTACTTATACTGAGGTCTTCTACTGCTTCACGCTTAAAGGAGGAAATTTAACAATGTCTATCTATGAAACTTCTATCGACAACACTATGGTCTATTATTTGATTCCCATCTAATTTGAGAAACTCATAATTATTATTGGTAAATATTTTACTTTTTACTTTTTACTTTTTTTTTCATAATACCTCCATCTCCAAAGGCGTCATAGGCAAATTTTCAAGGGGGGGGGGCAACATTTTAATTTATCAATCTATTCATAAATAGGAATGACCCACGATATAGAAAGGGGTTTACAATTTTACATTATACTATTACATTAAGTTTGTTCCAACACGGAATTTGGGATTAGTTGTCGACTACTCCGTGATTTACTGCGCATGCGTTCATGTGGATTGATCACTGACTCTGAGCTCTGTTAGAACGCTTTTCGGATTTTCAATGATAAGATATGAGATTGATAATAAATTAGTAAAATTAAAGTGCTATTTAAATAAAAAAAATTCATAATATGTACATATTGTACATACAATATGTATATTTATACATCACATACAGACAGCAACAATCAACAAGAGCCTTTATCTATAAAAAGTTAGTTGTTTTATCGATAAACCACTATTGACCGTCATTCTATTTTTAAACATACTCAGTTCTACGCGTTGTACTATGTAACAAGGCTGCGGTGGTATAACGTTGACAGTTTGGTATCGTGTATGCTACCTTGTGCGTGTGAGTACGTCTTTGTAAATAAGTTTTGTTTATTTCGAATATTCTGGTATTAGACTTACTTGTTATTCATACGTTTAAGAATGAAAAGATTTTTGATAAATGATCAAACTAGTGCTTCAACATAAAGCAGCAGTAATAAAATTAAGAGGAATAACGTCAGTATTGTAAACATCGAGTCAGCCACTGGTACTTCAAGCCCAGTGTCGAACTCAAAATCTACAAAATTAAGAAGGTATGATGAAAACTATTTATCTCTCGGATTTACTAAAACTTCTATAAATGGTGAAGAACGGCCTCAGTGTGTAGTATGTTTATCTATATTAGCATCTGATAGCATGAAACCTAATAAATTAAGGAGGCATTTAGAAACAAAACATGCTGAACTAGTTAATAAACCTAAGGAATTTTTTGCTCGGAAGCTTATTGACTTTCAATCTACTCAACAAACATTTAAAAACATTATAACTGTGCCTTCCAAAGCTCTTTTAGCATCTTATAAAGTTGCTCATAGAATTGCCAAATGCAAAAAACCTCACACAGTAGGTGAAACTCTTATATTACCAGCAGTTGGTTGATATTGTTTCTATAATGTTTGAAGACAGTTTGGCTCAACAGCTAAAATCCATACCTCTTTCCAATGATACTGTGTCACGGCGAATATCAAATATTTTGGAAGATCTCAATGAACAATTATTTGAAAAACTAAAAAATAACATTTTTGCCCTTCAAATTGATGAAGCGACTAATAAACATAGGCAATCTTATTTATTGGCTTATGTTAGATTTATTGATGATAAGGATATAAGAGAAGAAATACTTTTTGTGAGTCCTTAACCGCCAATGCTGTGGAAGACTAGATGTCAGCAAAGAATTGAGAGTTGCTTTATCAAATATCTCCCCTAATTTAACCAAACTTTGTGATGAAAAAAACAAACCCATCCATCACATTAAACTTTACCGATTTATTAAAACCTTTTATAAATAATACATATTATTTTAAAATAAATTTGTAATGTGAATATCAATATTAGCTTATATTTGTTGTTTGTTTTAACTTTTTGTTAGTCTAAACATGATTATTAAAATTATTTTTATGGGGGGGGGCTCACGTCTATGGTTGACCAAAAGGGGAAGCCTGGTCTGAAATGTTTGAGAACCTCTGCTATAATATCAAACTAGAAGACTATAAAATAATAATTATTTAACCAATTTACCATAAAAGTAACTTATTGAAATTTTTATTTAATTAATAATATAAATTGGACACTTAAAACATTAGTTATATTTATTAAAATATTAATTTACAAATATTATATAAATATTATGGTTGTGTACACACACTCATATACATATCGTATTTCTGGAAATACACAATATTTTAAGAATTAATAATTATCCATAGAATAGAAACGAAAAAGCGTATTGTTATTTATAACTGATAACCTGATTTTCCAAACTAAATAGATTTTTCATAAACAAATTATAAATTTTCATACATTAAATTTAATTTTTAAATTATATTTAAATAAATATTTTCTGATCATAGTAAACAATTTTCCAAGATTTTTGATATTTTTCAGGGGGGGCATGTCCTTCCCTTGCCCCCCATATGGGTGCCTTTGTCCACCTCATAATGTCAATTTTCGATGTATATACAAAATTGAATATAAAATTGTTGTAAATTAACATCGGTCACTTGTGATAACATCAATATTTTCCAACATTATACAAAAAAAAATGCACTAACACCATTGAATAATAATAAATGAAATACAATTTTCGTTGGCGTGTCGTGTCGCAAATGAAATAGTGACAACTTTCGTTCATGTTCGTGGTTACGAGTTCGATAACCGGTTCAAGCCGTCATGTCAATGGCAAATGGTTCTCAAAAATATTAGAAACAAATTTTATTTTGATTTGGAGGAAAACGGAACATAACATTTGGCGGGAAATAAAAATACTTTCACTTATAACATTAGAAAACTATAAAAAAAAATTTCCATATGACGTTAATGTTGTTTTTTTTTTTTTTAATAATTAATTTTCTTTCTAAAATTATAAAGTAAGTTAATAATATTTAAATTAATACAAAACCCGACCCTCATGTATACCTAGTATGATAATTAAATTGTAATGTTTTCAATGAAAGTTGATACGAGTGAATAAGTTGCTACCATGATTAATTACACCATTATTTTTTATTTGGGTTTGAAATAAATTTAATTTTTCTTATTTTATTGAGGTAGTTATATATTTAATGATTTCAGAACGCATTATTATGTCATTAAATACGATTAATAAAAAAGGTGTACAAACTATTTTAAATAGGTTATTAATTATTTAGATAATTCATTTTAAATAACTTATTCGATTATTAATAATATTTTATTATTTTATTATTAAATTATTGTTAAATTTACTACTAAACGTTGAAAAAATATATTGGTTTTTAAAAAGCACTGAAATTTTTTAGTACAATAATAGTTACAATTCATAAACAACCATTAATTATAATTATTTCACTTCATTATCTTGTTGTTATACAACTTCTTTCTTTTACTATCGAGGTCAAGGATACTGGTTTGATAAAAGAGTTACGTGATTATATTATTATAACATAATATACCTTACAATTTAAATAGTATTTTAAAATAATGAGATATATTATATCTCAGAAGAAAAAATTATACACATTGATCGCGCAGGTGTCCAATATGTTTATACAATAACATAACTGTACCAAAGTAACTCTCCGTGCATGCGCAGTTCACTCTTTTATACACGGATAACTGTACCCTATGAACAGTTATAAGCAGACTCATCCAAAATGTACACCTGTGTCTACTCGTACATTTTCGAGTATTATATATATGATTATCAACCTATACATAGGTATTTTTAATTTTTTAACAATATAGTAAAACTTATTTTACGATTTATTTTAAATAAATAATTTAGTTATTAGATTTAAACAATTATTATTTATGCGTCATAGAATTATTTAATAATCAATTTAAAAAGGTCTCTTATTTATCTTAATTTATGATATTAAGGATATTATATTTCTGATATAATTTCTTAAAAAAATTACCTTCTTTTAATTTGTAACAACATGACTTTCAAAGACCATAATTTTAAGCCGGGTGCACACCGGAGCATTTAGGTGTAATGTAACGCCGTAATTTAATTTTAATGCTTAGGTGTGTACGATGTTAATGTTCGGCTCGCGACGCCATCAATCCACCTGAATGTTGGTATTTTGACGAACATGACGAATGGCTGATACAGAGTAGTGCTCCACCCTAAACGTACACGCCGGTCGTTGGTAACATGTAAACATTCAAACGAGCACGAACTTCATTACATTACAATTAAATGCTCAGGTGTGTAGGTACCCGGCTTTACATATTTTTCAAATGTGACAATAATTATTTTTGAATTGAATTACAAAATCGTCTTCTTTATTTATATCATTTATATGCACATTTTATTTTTTTCAAAAAAAAATTAAAATGTATGGCTACATTTATTTATTTATGACTTAGGCCATTTTTTTAAATCAAATATCATAGGAAAAATAAAGGTGTTTTCATGTTAAAATATATTTTTACATATGGTGTATTAAGTAAAAAATAATGTTATTATTAAATTAACAATAAAAAATCATGAACTAACTGATCTTTATTTTAATAAATCTGTTATATTCTATGCATAAACTTAAACTAACAACTTTAAATATATGTAGATTTTGGAGCCAACTAATTCAATAACATTACATGCATTGGATTTGAAAATCAAAGAAGTTGAATTAAAAGAATGTGATGGATCCATTTTCAAACCTTCAGTTACACTATCAGCTGAAGATGAAACAGTTACTTTAGAATTTGACAAAGAACTTAAATTAGGAGAAGCATTCTTAAAATTTATATTTATTGGTGAACTCAATGATAAAATGAAAGGATTTTACCGGAGTAAATATGTCAGGTAAGATATCTAAACATTTTAGCAGTATGACTTAGAATTTTCTTTTTCTTTTCTGAAAAAAAGTTGCATAGAATATCTGAAACCGGTCATCAGATTGAAAAATATGCTGCAGTCACTATGTCGTGTACCACACACGCACGTAAAATGTTTCCATGTTGGGATGAACCTTCTCTAAAAGCTGTTTTTAATATATCTGTTGGCATATGTAACATGTCCCATCAAGCCTTATCTAATATGGTAAGAATAATTAATTAATTTTGTATTTTATATATTTTTGTTAAAGTCCAAATGGAAAAGAAAAATATTCAGCTGTTACCCAATTTGAAGCAACTGATGCTAGGAGGTGTTTTCCTTGTTGGGATGAGCCGGCGATAAAGGCTGAATTTGATATTTTGTTATCTGTGGCACAGGACAAAACGGCTCTTTCCAACATGGTACATTTAAACTAATTATAATTTATAAATTATAATATGATTTTTTTATAAATATGTATATTTTTTTATAGCCTGTAATATCTGATACAATTGAAGAAAATGGTGACCGTTTACTTAAATTTCAAAGAACTCCAATCATGTCTACATATTTAGTGGCTGTTGTTGTTGGAGAATTTGATTATGTGGAAGACAAAGATTCTGATGGTGTTTTAGTTAGAGTGTACACACCAGTTGGAAAAAGTGACCAGGGAAAGTTTGCATTGGAAGTTGCTAAAAATGCATTGCCTTACTACAAAGACTATTTCCAAGTAGCTTATCCATTACCTAAAATGGATTTGATAGCAATTGCAGATTTTTCTTCTGGTAAGTAATTTTTTAGTTAAAAGTTATTAAATAATTTTTTATTAAAAAAATTTTAGGTGCCATGGAAAATTGGGGTTTGGTAACATATAGAGAATCATGTCTCTTAGTTGATCCAGCAAATACTTCTGCAGTTCGCAAGCAATGGATAGCATTAGTTGTAGGGCATGAGTTAGCTCACCAGTGGTTTGGTAATTTAGTTACTATGGAGTGGTGGACTCATCTTTGGTTAAATGAAGGTTATGCTTCATTTGTGGAGTTTCTGTGTGTTGAACATTTATTCCCAGAGTATGATATTTGGACACAATTTGTTACTGACACACATATTAGAGCTCTTGAATTAGATGCATTGAATAGCAGTCATCCAATTGAGATACCAGTTGGTCATCCATCTGAAATTGATGAAATATTTGATGACATATCATATAACAAGGGTGCTTCAGTCATCAGAATGTTACATAATTTTATTGGAGATCACGTAAGTTATTATGAATCAATTAATATATTGTAAGTACCATATAAATTAACGTTTTTCATTTTTAGGATTTTCGTAAAGGAATGAATCTGTATTTGAATAAACATCAATACAATAACACTTTTACTGAAGATTTATGGTTAGCTTTAGAAGAAGCAAGTAATAAACCTGTTAAAGCAGTCATGTCTACTTGGACTTTACAAAAAGGATTTCCTGTGATCTCAGTAGAAAAAGAAACTTTAAATACTGATGGATCAAGAACACTTAGTATATCTCAAACCAAATTTACTGCCAATGGTCAAGTTCATGGTAAGTTTTATTAACCTTTTTTTTTTTAACTTGAATTAAAAAATTTTTTTCTTTAGGTGATGGACCTTTATGGATGGTTCCATTAACATTTTCTTCATCAAGCTCTCCCAACATTGTGTGTCATAAAGATATTTTGTCTGAAAGTCAAAAAGATATTATTATTCCTTCCAGTGCGTTGTCATCTAGTGAATGGGTTAAAGTAAACCCAAGTACTGTTGGATACTACAGAACACGTTATACATCCGAATTGCTAGAAAAATTTGTACCATCAATATCATCAAAAACATTACCACCTTTGGACCGTCTTGGATTACTTGATGATCTTTTTGCTCTAGTACAAGCTGGACTTTCCAGTACAGATGAAGTACTACGTTTAATGTTGGCCATGACTGATGAAGATAATTATTCTGTATGGACTTCAATGAGTAATGTTCTTGGTAAATTAGCCATATTATTGTCTAATGTAGAAGGAGAAACAGAACTATTATTTAAACAATATAATCAAATTCTATTAAAAAAAATTTTTACTAAATTGGGATGGACTCCTCAACCCAATGAAAGTCATCTTGATAGAATGTTGAGAGGCTTAGTAATAGGTCGTTTGGTATCAAGTGCTGATCCTGATATCGTTTCTGAAGCTAAAATGAAGTTTGCTAATCACCTAAGTGGTAAAGAAACCATTGTGGCTGATTTAAGAAGTCCTATATATAAGGCATGTTTGTCATCTGGTGATGAGACAACTTTTAATCAATTACTACAGGTTAATATAATTATAATAAACTTCACAAATAATTATTTATAAATTATACTTATTTTAGCTCTATAGAGGAACAGACTTACACGAAGAAAAAGATAGAATATGCAGAGCAATGGGTGCATCTAGAAATAAAAATATATTAAAAAAAGTTCTTGATTTCGCAGTGTCTGTAGGTTATTTAATTCATCCACGGTCAAACATTATAATTAATTTTATTTTTATTTTTTAATTTTTTTTTTTTTTTATAGGATGAAGTTCGCTCCCAAGATACTGTTTTTGTCATAATTTCAGTTGGAGCTTCCAAAGTTGGAAGAGATTTAGCATGGCAATTCATTCAAGATAACTGGTCAAAATTATTTAATCAGTACCAAGTAAAGAAATAACTTTTACAAGACTCAAATCAATTATATTTAATTTATGAAATTCATTTAGGGTGGGTTTTTATTAACTCGCTTGGTGAAGAACACAACAGAAAACTTTTCTTCTATTGAAAAAGCTGAAGAAGTTGAAAATTTCTTTAAACAAAATGGTTGTGTAGGTGCTGAAAGAACAATCCAACAAGCTTGCGAGACTATTAGGTTAAATGCTGCATGGTTAAAAAGAGATCATGAAAAATTACAACATTTTCTTCAAGGAGTTGTTCAAAAATGAATCCAGTCAATAATAGCTTGCTCAATAATGCTCAACGCATGTGCCAGTTAGTTGAAATATAATACTTTTTTAAAGTTTAAAAGATGAATGATGTGTTCCTATGCATATTAATTATGTTGAAATATAAATGTAAAATATGATGTTAATTTTATGAATTTTACTAAAATCTATACACAGTACTGGTAACTTCATAGCAATTAAGAAAATATTTTACATAAATATGTGGAACAAATTTTATTTTTTAAACAAAAAATTTCTGTCTACATTTATTGTCATTGATTGAATTATATATTCTAAGAAATAAATTGTTTGCAAGTTGAACATAAAATTAAAAAGAAAATTAAAATATATTATTGTTTTTCTTAACTAAAGTAGTTACTTTACATTTATGTAAATTTTAATTGGCTTGACTTTTCTAATATTGAGCATATTTTATTTTTTCATTAGTATAAATTTATTCTTTTTTGTTTAATTTTTATTTTATATTCTTTAGCCCTCACTTTATTTAATTAACTTAATGATATAAATTGGTTTACGAATTAAAAAATAAAGGATTTAAATTCATTAAGAACTTAGAAGGTAATGTGTTTAAAATATATATTAATAGCTGCTGTAAAGTTAATAATGTATACGAGTAGAAAACATTTAAAATCATGACTAATAATTGAATTTTTAAGTATTAGTTCTAGAAATTAAGAGTATATAACTTTGGATTGATAATTTTGATATTATTTAATGAAACATATTTAAATTACTATGTCACAGCCAACTAGGATCTACAATTAAGAGGACGCCACTCCAGTAGCGGTACATGAATAAAATGTACAGGGAGACTTTTAACTTTTGTTCAACTACTGGCTATTTATATACTTTTTTAATTGAAATATTGGTATTTTATTTAATATATGTATATATGCCATAATAATTGATTAATTTAGCTAAATAACTCCGATTATTGTTAATTTTATTTTTGTTAGATAATTATTCAACTTTATTGTAAGTAAATATTTTAAACTACTGAAAAAATGTTGATAATATTGCATCGTTTCTTATATTCTTATATGACATATATATTATAAATTAAATTCTAACTTCAATTAATTAATATTAATTTTATAGATACAATTAAAACTGATAAAATAACAAACTGGAATTTACGGGTATATTTTCGGTCCAATAATTCATCTAATGTATAATGTTTTGATTTCATATTTTGGATTTTTAACAAGAATGAGGCAAGATTACAAGTAAAAACCGCATCGCCCGGTGGCAGAAACTACTGAGACTAGTCCCACGGACTCCATACACAGTGTTGCCAAGAGCCAAAATTCCTTCGTCCGTATATATTTTATCGAATTACCGTATAGGACCGTACATACCATAGACTTATAATATATCACAGATATCTATATTATACTAGATGACGAACTTCCGATATCACTTGAAGCACGCATTGATTATGTTATCATTTGTCCGCCATGTTTTGGGTTGGCAAAATATTGTATCAACACTATTCCCCACACACCACAATATTAATTATACACTATTTAGTAACTAATATTTATTAAATATGCCTGTTTCTTGTGTTGCATATGGTTGTTCAAATCGCTTTAAAAGTAATTCCTCAATTCACTTTTTTCGGTACATATGAAGTATAGATAATATGATTTAAAAACACCTCAACATTTACATTTTTAATTGCAACGTATATTCTGTACATTCTCTGTATCTGTATATTCTCAATTAGCTGAAACATTCCAGCCTCATTCGTGCACCGATTCCGAAAACGACACAATTATTGAAATTCAACAATCTCTATCAGCTTCGCTACCTATGTCGCTACCTGCAAAACCCATCTTACCCGGTGAAATATATATATATAACTAAAAAATTACTTCCCGGCAAGGCATCTGGAAATGACCTCATTACAAACAAAATTCTGAAAAATCTGTCTCTCAAAACTTTATCATTGCTCACCTACATATATAATAATTATATAAATATATTTTATTATATTAAAATTATTTTATTCTAAGATTTTTCCACTTCTCTAAAATTTGGAAATTTGCAGTCATTATACTTGTACACAAACCAAATAAACCTAAACACTTATCTTCGTCATACCGTCCCATAAGTTTACTTCCAGTCCTTGGTAAACTTTTCGAAAAGGCCCTTCTGAAAAGATTACGTCCCATCCTTCAAAACAACCATATCATATCGAATAATCAGTTTGGTTTTCGAAACAGGCACTCAACAATCCATCAAGTTCATCGTCTTACTGATGAAATCTCAACTGCTCTCGATAATAAAGAATACTGTTCCGGACTTTTTTTAGATATTGCTCAAGCATTCGATAAAGTCTGGCACGATGGCTTACTATACAAATTAAAACTTTTCATGCCAGCTCCCTACTATCTTATTATCAAATCTTACCTACAAAATCGTTCGTTTGTCGTACGACAGGGGAACGATATTTCATCTACCCACCCAATATATGCTAGAGTTCCTCAAGGTAGTGATCTATCCCCTGATCTATATAATGTATTCACAGCAGACATCCCTCAATCTAGTAACACCCTTCTAGCAACATACGCTGATGACATAGCTATTCTTTCCTCCAGTCCAAATCCTGTCTTAACTTTAGCTGAACTCCAGGATCATGCTAATGAAATTGAAGAATGGGCCAAAAAATGGAAAATAAAAATTAATACGGAAAAGTCTGTACAAGTTACTTTCACGTTAAAACAATCTCGATGTGAGTGGCCTCAATTAATTATGAACAACGCCCCCATTCCTGTCCAAATCAAAATCAAGTACTTAAGCATAATGCTTGATAAAAAACTAACTTGGGGCCCCCACCAAAAAGAAAAAAGAAAATCATCGAACAACAGACTCCACCTCCTCCGACCACTCCTAAACTCCAAAATAACACTCCAAAACAAACTTATTATATATAAGTCAATCATAAGACCAGTCTGGTTTTATGGAATAGCAATCTTGAGTCCAGCAAATCCCTCGAACATCATGCCAATTCAGGCTTTTCAATCAATTGTGCTAAGGTTAGTATCCAAACTTGGAAAACAAACCCTACTACAGTATATCAGTACATAAAAATTTATTTTATATATTTTAATTAATATATATATAATAGTTAAAACTAAATATAGTAAGTATAATGATTTGGTTTTGTGTATTTAAATAAGTCATTTTATTTATTGTATACTCATTGATTACGAGTATAATATAATCAATAGTGCAATTTTAAATTAATATTCTCAATTCTGTAATGAAATTTAATTTTGATTAAACGTAATGAAAAATGTTTAATTTAATAATTTAGTGTGTTCAACTATTTTATATAATGTAAAGTAATATTGTTTTGCCAACCGAAAACATGGCGGACGTATGATAATCTTGCGTCCCTGGGCTTCACTTCTCTCAATGGAAAACATCGGTAATTCGTTATCTAGTATAATATAGATATCTGTGTCTCCAGTATATTCTTTATCTCGATGAGTTCTCCCGATTTTTGATAACAATTGATAACAGCGAACATGATAAGAATAAAAAAAAAGTTAATGCCAACTTCCAAAGTAAATAAATTTGTAAATGTGTAAATAAATTCCCAATTCCCGTTTCGTTTTCCAGCAGATAAATTAATAAATAAATAATTGATTTCATACCAATAGTAATTTTTCGAAAAATATATACTGAGAAATTTTGTCTTCTATAAAATAAAACCCTGTTTAGTTAGTTTTTAATCAGTGATGTTAAATTTTAATCGTTTATTAAATTTAATTCATTGATCATACTATGTACAAATATTTGATTCTACTAATGTCTTACAGTATTAATCAAATCTTTGATATCCCGAGTACTAAAGAAATGTTTATTTAAAAAAAAAAAAACAGATTTTAACTTATTTGGATTTTAAAAACAATAGTTAAGTCAATGGAATATGTACTGAAGAATATTATTGATATTGAATGATTAATGTCAAATTTATTGAGTTCTAAGATATTTTTCAGTTATCATTATTATTTTGGTTGAGTTAATTATATTAGAATCTTCGCATTTCTATCATTTATTAATCAAATAGTATAGATTTTTAATTTTATACCTGCCGGATACATGTGTATGACTTGGCCATACACGCGATGCTTTATTAAGAAATTTTTTGATAGATTTTAATTTTTGTTTAAAAACTCTGGCACTGACGACATGTCTATCAACTGGTGTTTAACTATGTAGCGATTCCCTCTTGATTTCGGACCATTGTGGGTTACATGTGAATGTAACAAATAAGTCTGGGCGGCCATAATGCCTAGCATATGACATAGCATCCTGAGCATATTCGTGCATGTGGCGCGAGCTTCCTATGTAAGTTGCCGGCAAAATTGTCATTCTTCCCATATTATTCACATTGCCATCGGTATTTATGGCATCGCGGAGATGAATGTATTCTTCTTATCGAAGCAGTCGTTGGTTCAAACGGATATATAACAATCGTTAAATAGTTAAGATAAAATAATAATAGTAAAATAATAGTTTAGATAAATTTTTCATACGAATGCAAAGGACTATTTTTTGTGAATTGTGTGTAATAAATGATTGCGGAAATAAGATTACAAAGAGAAATAAAACTATGATGATAAAAATCATCATAAATATTGTGCAATATATATGTAGTCTTTAAAACCAAAATGAGCTAAATTGGTCCAGCCGTTCTCGAGTTTTAGCGAGACTTACAAACAGCATTAGATTTATATATGTATCTGTATATATAAAAATTTCGTGTCACGATGTATGTTCGCGATAATCTCCGAAACTACTGAACCGATTTTGATGAAATTTTTTACACCGTGTGTAATTTGGTCCAACTTAAAATATAGGATAGTTTTTTTTCAATTTTTTTAATATTTTAAATATTTTAATTAACTTTTTAATAAATGTGTATAATTGCATGGTGTATTTCGGGTTTTCCCGTGACCGACCGCAACAGTATCTATATAGCTACCTGTAATCTGACCTTTTTTTCTATTGTTTGTGTTTTATCGTCGGCGGCGTGTAAATATGAATTGTTCCGAGAATTATATAACTAACCTAACCTATGGTTTTTATCTTAATATTATTTTTTGCATTACAATTATTGTAATAAATAAATAGGATAGTTTTTATCTCAATATTATTTTTTGCATTGCTATTGTTGTAATGAAGAAAGTTATAGAATTTTCGAGAAATGTTCAAAGGTATAAAATGCGAAGTTCGGTACGACGTAAATTCAGAAAATATATATGTTGGTTTGTACTTAATTTCAACATTTAGATACTTTACCTATTACTTTTAAATTTTCTCATACATAATAACACTAATACATGGCCTACGAAAATGCCAAAAAACCAACTAATACGCGGGCAACGCCGTGTCGGGACAGCTAGTATATATATATATATATATATATATATATATATATAGATTTATTTTATTATTATAAAAAACTTCTTATATTGAACAACTAGTTAAAATTATATTATATGTTCATTGCTAATTCTTCAACTAAATATGATATCTTATGTTAAACATATAGTGTATGAAAAACTATTGTAAAGTGAAGTTAAAATAATTAACACTCTACTTCAAATAATATATACATTGTAGTATGATATTTTGATGCATACAACAGCAATCATTATTACCGGTTCTCTGATTGAAACGTTCGCTACTCATCTAGAAGGTTTGTCTTCTATAAGAATTGTAATGTTAGGTTTAAAAAAAAAAAAGAGAAATAAAAACACTCTTTGAAATAAAACATATAAAATAATTATAATAAGATAAGCAATTTGTAAGTATAACATTCGTTCGTGTCTATGTTACCTTAAATATACTGTACATTTTGTTGTTTAGGCTCATTTGCCTCATTGACTGAAATTAACTAAAAATAATAGGTTAAACAACTTTTTTGTCAAATCAACTTCCAAAAACCTAAAGATACAATCCAGCAACTCTGACACTTACAGATCAATTATAAAATACTTAAAAGAGTCTAAAACTGAATATCATACATTCCAAGCCCAGGAAGACAAATCCTTCCGTATAGTTGTTAGAAACTTGCATCCGTGTACCCCAAAAGTTGATATAGTTATTGCAATTCAGGAAATTGGATACTCAGTTCGTAATGTTACAAACGTTTTACACAAAACCACAAAAAGTAAACTTCCGATATTCTTCGTTGACTTAGAACTAGCTGAGATCAACCAATACATTTTTCATCTAAACTCGTTACTTAACACAAATATTAAAATAGAGGAACCGTACAAAATACGGGAGATTATCCAGTGTATAAACTGCCAAAAGTACGGTCACTCTAAAACTTATTGTACATATCCCTCAAGATGTGTTCGCTGTAACTCCAACCACTCAGCCTCAGCTTGTAACAAGACCAGCGATCAGCCACTTATATGTGTAATCTGTGGTGGTGATCATACTGCAAACTATCGTGGATGTCAAGTTCACAAGAATCTGCAGAAACTCCATCACAGCAAATCCAATTCAACAAAAAAAGTAATATTAACTATGGTAATATTGTAAAGGGGGAAGGCGTTAAAAGTGATAGCGCCCATACTTCTCCGGATTTAACAGACACCTCATAATTTCCTCACTTAAGTCAAAAACTTCCTCAAATTAAATCTCAAAATAATATCTCTCAAAATAACAATGAGAATTCACATGAATCTATAGCAATCCAATTATCCTCGTTCATTTCTGAATTTAAACTGATAATTAATCCTCTCATATCATTCCTCACAACAGTTATAGATAAGCTCTTAAAATGATGGTCAGCCATCATCATAATTCTAACCTAATTAAGATATTACTTTGGAATGCTAATGGTATAAAACTAAATGAAGCAGAATTTTTAAATTTATTACAAGAAGAACAAATTGATTTAGCACTCATCTCAGAGACACACAGTAAACCGTGCACTAAACTATTTTTCTCGGGCTATATGGTTTATAGAACTGATTATCCTGATAAAACTGCTCATGCAGGATCTGCTATAATAATTTCATCTAAAATAAAGCACCATCTTCTTCCGGCTAACCAAACGCCTACTATACAAGCAACTAACATCCAATTAACGTTGAATCATATACCAATTAAAATTTCATCTGTGTATCTTCCTCCATATCCTGCTATTAACTCAAAATAATTAGAAGAATTTTTTAAATCCCTCGGTCAAAAGTTTTTAATTGGTGGTGATCTCAATGCCAAACACTCCCAGTGGGGCTGCATATCTGATAATTCAAGAGGTAAAATATTACATAAAATAATTAACAACAACAATTATACACACATATCCCCAAATGGTCCCACCTATTGACCCCAACATCTAAATAGACACCCAGATATTTTAGATTTCTTCATCTCAACATTACCCAGTTATATTAATATCTCTGTCACCAACTTAAACGATCTTAGCTCTGATCACACTCCTGTCCTGCTCCAACTAAACGTAGCTCCAGATCTAAACCCTATGCATCCTTCTTTATCACAAGATCTTTCTTGTCAGCATGTTCTGATTGTGACAATCGTTATCTGATGTACAGCACGCCTAAGCGGTAAACACTAAACACGTTTTATTGTTATTGATTATGATAATTCATGATGAGGTAAATATCGTCAAATATTTACAGGTCTTTTTATAAGTACCAATATTAAAATAATTTTTCAACGTATTACATAAAATCCTTACATTTCAAAAGTTTTCTTATCTGAAATATTATTATTTTATGGATAAATCTGTATATATAAAACAGTAAGTTGATTGACTGCTATCAACGCACAGCTCAAACCATTGGACGTATCTGGCTGAAATTTGACATACAGATAGCTATTATGATGTAGACGTGCGCTAAGAAAGATTTTTCGAAATTTTGAATTTAAAGGGTTGAAATCGGTTTAATATTTTTTGACCAGGTCGATAACTGCGCTATTGAAAATGAATTATATTAAATAAAACTATTAAAAAATTATTAAAAAACTATTAAAAACTATTTAAAAACTATTAATTTTATTTTTGGTAGTAAATGACGGGTATTGCATAAATATTAAACAAAAAGATCCCGCAACAGGTGCCAAAACAAATAAGAATGTTAGTTCAAAAAATTATTATGCATATCGGTTGATGATTAGACACGATCAGGACTAAGTTATTTTACGATGCATAAGCTTTGTCAACAATTCATGGTCGAAATATATATAAAGATAGATAGCGAACGATTTCGATACTTCGATTTCGATTCAATCAAATAAAGCTGCGTGCAAAAGATTCTCAAAACAATTGTTAGATATTGGAGATGGGAAAGTTACTACAGATGAAACGGGATGTATAAAATTACCGAACGATTTCTGCACAATCATTGACTCGAAAGATGCTCTCATTGACCAGATATGTCCCAGTGTACACAGGCAATACACAAATCATGAGTGGCTGGCAGAAAGAGCAATTTTAGTAGCAAAAAATGTGGAGGTCAACGAATTGAATCTCAAGATACAAAATTTGTTACCAGAAAACTTGGTGTCATACAAATCTAGGTACAGTTTGCGATGCTACTGAAGTTGTAAATTATCCAACAGAGTTTTTAAACTCATTGGATTTATTAGGCATGCCACCGCATAATTTACAATTGATCATTACAATTTAAAATCGATAAAATACCTCCTTCAGAGTCATTTAAAGTTGTAATACATGCAGATAAAAAACCACCAGAAGAACATAGAGGCAGGTATAATGCACCAACGGCAAATGAAGTTGCTTTAGTGTTAGTAGATCAGCAGTTTGATCGAAGAGACATCATCCTCGAAAACCGAAGTAATTTACTTCACCATATCAGTGAGATACATCAAACATACGACGCACTGCAGTATCCTTTAATGTTTTGTTGAGGGGATGATGGGTATGCAATCAATATACCACAACGCGATCCAAAAACCAAGTTACCGCTTAAAAAAACTGTCTCTGCATCAAGTTTTTACTCATATAGAATAATGGTCAGAGAAGGGGAAGACAACTATTTAGTTAATTATCGTTCTCTTTTCAGTCAATATTTGGTAGATGAATACGCCAAAATTGAAACTGAAAGACTAAATTACATCAAAAACAACCAAGCCAAATTGCGTGCAGATAGTTATATTCATTTAAAAGATGCGATTGGACGACGAGACATAGAAGCTAATCAGTTAGGCCAAATGGTTATACTCCCCTCAACTTTTACTGGTGGGCCAAGGTACATGCACGAAAGAACACAAGATGCTATGACCTACGTTAGACATTACGGTCGTCCTGACCTTTTTATTACTTTTACTTGTAATCCTCGCTGGGACGAGATAAAAGAGCTCTTACTTCCCGGTCAAAGATCATATGATCGACATGATATAATTGCAAGAGTGTTTCGGTTAAAAGTCAAAAAGACCATGAACTTATTGACAAAAGGTAAAATATTCGGAGAAGTGAGATGCTATATGTATTCAACGGAATACCAAACTGTAGAGAGGTTCAGGTAGTTGTAATCTATAACTTATCGAATAGGTTATGATAATAATCATTATCTTAAAAACTAAATTAATATGTATAAAATATTATTTCAAAAATCTTAATTAATTTAAATTTCAATAGATTTAACAAAATTTAATCTTGGCAGGTTACATATATTTATATACTTAAACCCGGCAAAGACGGGTAATTCAGCTAGTTTCTAATAAGTAAATTAAAAGAAAAAAAAGCACCCGGTTATGATCTTATTACCAACAAAATTCTAAATAATCTACCGAAAAAGACAATCATCCTTATAACTTTCATATTTTATTCCATGTTACGGATTTCTTACATTCCATCGATATGGAAATTATCAGCAATAATTGTTATTCCTAAGCACAACAAACCCAAGAATGAAATCACGTCTTATAGACCTATAAGCTTACTGTCAACTCTTGCCAAATTATTTGAAAAAATCATAAGATTAAGAATAAGACCAATACTCTAAACCTTCAACATAATTCCACATTCCCAATTTGGCTTCAGAACGAATCACTCTACTGTACATCAAATTCACAAACTAACTGATCAAATTTCATCTTCATTTGAAAAAAAGCAATATTGCCCGGGAGTGTTTTTAGATGTAGCCCAAGCGTTCGACAGGGTATGGCATAAGGGTCTACTCTTTAAACTGAAAATGTTCTTACCTGCCCCGTACTTTTTGATAATATGTTCATATTTAGAAAACCGTACTTACACAGTCCGGTATGGTAACTGTCTCGTCATTCTACCCAATTAAAGCAGAAGTTCCCAAAGATAGTGACTTTTCTCCCGATTTATTTAATGTTTACACGGATGATATTCCTAAAACCCTAAATACTGTTAGGGCCACATATGCTGACGACACTGTAATCCTCTCACCTGGTAATTTCCTGTAGAAACTGTACATTTTTTACAAACACATTTAGACTTAATAGACAAATGGTCATCCAACTGGAAAATCAAGATTAATCCTGACAAATCAATTTATGTCACATTTACACTAAAAAAGTCCATACCCCTTCCCCTCTATTTTCAAGGAATACATATCCCAATATCCTCAGAAGTAAAATACCTCAGCGTCCTAATTGACAAAAGATTGACTTGGGGTCCTCATATCAAGTCAAAAAGAAAAATTCTCAATAGTCGACTCCACTTCGCCCAATTCTGAAAACAAAATTACCCTTCCACACAAAAATAATCATCTACAAATTTTTATTACGGCCTATCTAGGCTTATGCTATCCAAATCTGGGGATGCGCTAAACCATCTCAAATACGTACCCTCCAAGCCTTCCAATTTATCACTCTCCGAATTATCTCTTCCGCACCTTGGTTCGTATCAAATTCCGCATTCCAAAAGGACTTCAAAATAGAAACAGGAAATCAATTAGCCACAATACATTATAAAAAATGTCACTCTAAATTACAATGTCACTTTAACCCTTTAATCGCTGAACTTGCTTCCAACTCACTTCCTAGTAATCCCCCACGCCGTCTAAAGAGAAATTGGTGTCGTGATTTATTAAATGATTGATGGTTCATACCATTTAATTTTAATTTAATTGTATTAAGTTAATAATTAATAAATAAATGAAATAATGTTGGGTTCTATCACTATATGGCCTCTCTCCTCATGTGTTCAGGTTATAAAAAAATTTTATGTATGTGTTCAAATTTGCTTATTATGCCTTGTAGCATAGATTGTAAATATTCTTAAAAATAAAAAAACAGGATATTTAAATCTATTTTTTTATTACCTGTTATAAAACATTTCGCACAAACTACAATTATTATTAAAGTGTCTCAAAAATGATAAAACATAATATGAAAGTGAAAATAAAATAAACTAGGCATACACCTATGTGAAATAATTAAAATGTAAAATAAAGTTTTTTATTCATAGACTCAGACCCAGGCCGTACCTAGAAAACATTTTTGGGAGGGGTCCAAAACATGTATATTATAATTTTATTGAGTTTAGATTTTTACTTTTGATATTTAGTTAAAAATAAGACAGAAAAAGATTTAATCTTCTTTTATTAAAATTAACTATGCACCTCATATTGGGAAATGTGTCAATTTCAGTTCTATGTTCTAATCATAGTCAAAATCAAAATATTGCTAATTAATTTATATTTTCTTAAATTTCTCACGGAACCCTTCGCGCAAGCTCACGGAACCCTTAGGTTCCGCGGAACACCAGTTTAGTATTGTTTTGTTAGCACGAGATCCGGTTTAGTGGCCGAGGCCTTTCGCCCGCACACCTTCTATTAACGCGAGGCGTTACTCAAGAGGCGCGGTCGAACGAATCCCAAGGTATGACCAAAGAGCTCGGGTCGTCATAAGGACCACCAGCACCGAGCTTTCGCCCGTACCCTTTCAACCGCGGACACGAGAACCGTGTTGGGACCCGCGGTTTCCACTGGGTGTTGTGGTTTTGTTACTATCTTGCGCTGTGCCACTGCCACCACGTTTCAGCCGAGTTAGGCTCCTCAACCTTGGGGGCACCGTGTCCGGAGCGGCCAGGCCGGTCCGGCGTGCGGTGGGGCTCCCCCTCCCGTGGTACCGACTGGGTTTTTAGTTGACGTCGGTGGGTCAACCCGGGGTTTTTGGCCCCTTTCACTATTCTAGCTTCCCAAGCCGGCTAGTGGTGGGCCTGTGTTTTGTTAGCAGTAGTAGATTATAATTACTGTTTCACGTATATTGATGTGGGAGCAAAAGGAAGAAATTCTGATGGTGGCATTTTTAATGATTGTTCACTGAAAAGGGCCATAGAGACAAAATCATTGAATTTGCCAGAGAACTCTGTGTTTGTTGGAGACGAAGCTTATCCCTTAAAAACCTATCTCCTTAAACCGTATCCCCGTAGAGGTAACTTAACCAAGGAACAGCGAATATATAACTATCGACTCTGCAGGTGCCGAAGAATTGTCGAAAACGGTTTCGGTATTTTAGTTTCGCGTTTTCGGGTTTTCGAAAAGCCAATAACGCTTGCACCACATAAAGTAGATCATATAATTAAAGCAGCGTGTGCGTTACATAACTGGCTTAGAAAAACATCTCCCTCTACATACACTCCTCCAGATTATAAACTAAGACTTTTTTGTTTACACGTTACGAGATTATTCGGTACGATTCTTGCTTCTAAAAATATCGACTAATGTAAACAGTTTTTCTTATCTATCGGACGTTTTGTTTATCGACCGTTCGATACGAATCCGTTCAAACCGATTTTTGCATTCGAGTAGCGTACCTACGTATTCTTGTTATGTGTTGTTTTAATATAAAATGTATATTTTAATTTAAACTTTTGTAGTTATTTTGTTTTTATTATTACTTTGTATTGAGTTTTATTAAATTGTATTAAATTGAGTTGTTAATAAATAAAATAACTATGGCAAATTTAATCAAGTTTGGTTCGACTGAAGTGTTTAAATTTATATACATTTATCGCAGCCATGAATGCCTATGGGATACAAGCAACCAAAATTATAAAAACCGAGATATGAGAAATGCAGCGCTTTCTTCTTTCACAGAAGAATTAGGTATTGATGGGTTTGGGCCTAAAGAAATAACAACAAAAATTAAAAATATTAGAAGCCAATATTTACAAGAAAAAAAATATATACGGGCGTCTACAGGAACTGGATCCAGTACGGAAGATGTGTAACATCCAAAACTTCAGTGGTTTAATGTATTGGATAGCTTCCTCTTGGCTAGTGTTGAACCAAGGACTACTTGTTCAAACCTAGTAAGTGTGTTTTGTGCTTTTTGTTTTCCCGTTTAATTTTTGCATTTACACTTTTTAGCTTTTCTTTTCTGATATTTTACTAAGCAAATTAATATTAATATCCTACTTATGAATATATATCTTTAATTTAAAAAAAAAACTTATGAAATATGAATTTATATTTAATTTTCTGAAATGGCATTATCTTGCCAAGAATTTTTTAGTAGTTGTATATTGCTTTGTCGGTTAGTTCCTTTGAGGGATTTGATTTTACTCCAAACTAATGAGGGATCAGTCTGTGGGTCTAAGCTGGATACGTATGATTTCCAGGAAGTAGCTGAATACTGTGTTTAACAAGAAAACGGGTGTGTGCTCTATATTTTTTTAATTGAATGAAGTCATCAGGGTTGTGTGTTTTTAGGAATTTTTTTAAGGCTTTGTTTTTATTTGTAATTGCTGTTTTAATTTCTACGTTCCACCATGGGACACGGGGTCTTGTTAATTTGTTGTTAGTTATTCCTATTGATATTTTGGCTGAATCGGTAATGAGATCAGTAAATGTCTTAACATTTTCATCTATATTTTCTTTTGTTGGGAGATCTAAGTAATTATCCCGTTTTCGATCAGTGAATTAAAAAAGGTTCCAATTGGCTTCTTTGATTTCCATCTTTGCGGATAGTTTGAGTCATTTTTGTTTAACGGATAAGTGAGAGATATTTGTATGGGTATGTGGTCACTGCTGTAAATATCTGGGAGGACTTTCCATTCTAGTTTGTGGGCGAGAGATGTATTAGAGATCGATATGTCTATAAAGGATAATTGCCCATTTGAAGGATTGATTCTGGTGGGTTGACCAGTGTTTAATAAAACTAGGTTATCTTGTGATATAAGTTCTTCAATTATTTTGCCTCTTGTATCCGTTTTATATGATCCCCAGTTTGAACTAAGGCTATTGAAGTCACCAACTATTATAAAAGAGTGATGCAGTTGCTGAGTAATGTTTTCAAGGTCGGTAAGTGTGAAGTTTTTTTGGTTGGGTAAGTATATGTTACAAATAGTTATTTTGATATAGGGCAGGGTTATTGCGACCGCCACTACTTCAAGATCAGATATAATGGTAATGGTTCGATATTCTTGAGACGAAAATAATATTTTTAGGCTGTACTATTTTTCCGATGGCTAAAATGTAATCTTTCTGAGGTATGCCGTCGATCGAATTAAATACAATAGCTTGTTCTCGATTCGGTGTCTTATCCGTGGCGGCAGCATTAGCGAAATTTTTGTTATTATTGGGAAAGATAAAAGTAGATTTAATTGCGTGACCTAATTGCGGCTGTCAGCTTATCGCAAATGTAGCGTGTGTAACGATAGTGGTAGCTCTGGATTGTTATTGATTATTGGAGCAGAGGTGGGGAAGTATACGTAGATGTTGTGCGTGGAGATGTGATATTTGAAGAGGTTGATATTTTTCTTTCACCGGCAACGGCGTCAGTTTTAGGTTTGTAAATACATAGTATTGTTATATTATGAGGTGAAGTGTTGATCCTTCGAGGAGTTTGCGATAAATTGATTTTGTTGATTACAATAGGGGAATTTGGTTTGGTAGCTGAATTGATTTTGTTTTTGGGGGAATTTTTCATCCCCATGTTACTCATTTTGGCAACGTGAAGTATAGGCATTCGCGTGGTTTATACTGATTAAAAATTAATTAAATCATTATATTACCTGCTAATCAACGACCGCTAACGAAGATACGTGCTATCGGAATCTATAAAAACGTTATCGAAGAGAGCACACGTGTTGCATGGTCGGTGGTTGAACACGAACTGTAACAGGAGAATTACAGCAGGAAATAAGTCCTATTTTGCACTTGTACCATTATTTAAGTCAAAATTACTTTCCAGAAATACAAAACTAAGATTATATAAAGTGCTTATTAGACCTATAGTTCTGTATGCCTGTGGAGCGTTGGCATTAACAAAGTAGGACGAAAAAAGACTGCTATTATTTGAAAGAAAAATATTGCGTTAAATCTATGGGCTCAAAAGAAACGAGGGAACACGTATGAACGAAGAACTAATGCAGAGTTGAGAACAATATTCAATGAAACAAACATAGTAGGAATTTTTAAAAGCAGATGGATAAGCTAGGTTGGACACGTTTGGAGAGCGAAGGGCCAAATAGTGCATAACATCACATTATGGAAACCAGACAAGAAACGGCCGAGAGGGACACCAAGACAACGATGGTTTGACCGAGTTAGAGACGACCTTGAGCTCATGGGAATACGAGAGGAAGGACTGGCGAAGAACAGAGAAGTATGGAGAGGTGTAGTAGAAGCTGCGATGGACTTACAAGGCCTGGAATAAGCCAAAAAAAAAAAAAAAAAAAATGCAACAGCTTCTTTTAAAGATTTCGCGGCATCATTTACTATAAGATTTAAGGAATGAGCACTACAAGGAACAAAAAATGCAGAATATTTCGAATGTACCATTGGACTCCTGAGTGCACACCTTTTATATTGGCTCCATTGTCATATCCTTGTCCTCGCATACTACTCAAAAGTATATTCAGCTCACGCATTGTATACATCACATAGGTTTTCTCCAGTACTACTTTCAACTGAAATAAAACCAAGAAAATATTCACGAATGGTAACTTTTGAATTTTCAATTGACACAAAACGAATAATAATAGTCATGAGCTTCGAGTGACTTATATCAGGAGTACAATCTATTATAATACTATAATACTTCGCATCGCTAACCATAGTAACTATGCGAGACTTAATAGACTGAGATAATTAATCAATCATCTCATTTTAAATATCTTTTCCTAAATAATGGTTGATATTTTTTTTACTATTAATTATTCTTCTTACATGTTCAGCCATCACAGAATCATACTTAACCATAAGTTCAATTAATTTTAAAAAATGTCCATTATTATGTTTGAATAACTGATCAGATGTCCATGAAAAGCTAAATTTTGATGACCAAGTAATTGTACTACCAACATGATACGTTGTAAAACTTCATTCCAATGCCTACACTCAGATGCTAAAATACGTTAACGGAAAAAAAATATTTAGCTAAGTCAACCGAAATTATATTTATTTCAACTATAAAAAATAGTTGCCAGGGAAACAGCTATAAAATTAGGTCAAGTTACTAATATGATTTAGTTTAACAATTATAGTTGAATTTCAACCAATGGTTTACGTCATCAATTGTTTTTGTTTTTTTAATCTCAATGACAATTCTAGCCATAGAATTCTATTTATATATAGAATTTCATTTCTAAGTACTTCCTGTCCTATTTTTGCATGGAAATCCCCTAGTAAGATTTTCACTTTGTTGTTCGGTACTAGGTCACATACATTATCCTAATCATCGTAAAACATATCCTTGACCTCATCTTCTTTGTCTTCAGTTGGAGCATATACGTTAATCAGGATCACGTGAAACCATCCACTCCAGTTCAATATAGCAAATTTTGTCATTCACTGCCTTAAAGTTCTTGACTCTAGGTAATATCTTGTCATTCGCAATGAAACCAACCACTAACTGGTATCCAGTACCACCACTATGGAATACCGTCCAATTTCCAGTTTTTAAGCTTCCTTCTCCCGGCCACCTTACTTCTTGAATTGCGATAATATCCAGTCGATATCGTTCAAGTTCCAATATCACTTTCGTAAAATTTCCAGACCTATATAACGTTCGTACATTTCAAGTTCCAGTCATAAATCCTTAAGCTCCACATTTTTCATCCGAGGCGTATTATTTCGTTGCTTCATAATCAGGCTTTTTTTACATTGTAGGGTGGTTAGTCCTACGAGAAATTGCATTTTTTGATATAATTCAAAAAGTATTCAATTTTTTTTCTGCCTTAACTATTCGTCGGCAAATTCTTTTAAAACATGTTGAAGAACTAATTCTTTGACTAAAACTTTGAGCATTTTAAAAACTTTATTGAAACATTTAAATGAACTAAGATCAGAAGAATCTTTTGAGAAATGATTATAGATTCAACAGCATTTGCAACGGAAATGGGAGTAGAGTCTGTTTTTGAGAATTCACGAGGTAGAATTAAACCACGATGTATTCGTAAACACTTTGATTATGAACACAACGATGAACCAGTTATTGACCCAAAACAGCAATTCAAAATACATTTTTATTTCTTTACACTTGATGTAGCTATAAATAGTGTGAATGATAGCTTGGAACAGCTAAAAGAACATAATAACAATTTTTCGTTTTTTTACAATTTGAAAAGACTAAAAAATCTTACACACGAAGAAATATTAAAACAAGACTTACAAATTCTTCTTACTGATGGTGATTCAAAAGATATCAATGGAATTGAAATGACCCATGAATTAAAGTCAGTATCAGCAATGGTTGATGATAACACCTTATAAACTCTTAACATATGTAATAAATGCAGATAACTTTGCACCAAACCTATACATTGCCTTACGAATTTTGCTAACATTACCAGTATCAGTGGCAACTGGTTAAAGAAGTATTTCGAAATTGAAACTTATCAAAACATACTTGCGCTCAATAATGAAAAACGAACGACTTTGTTGTCTAGCCATGATCTCAATTGAACACGAAATTGGTCAAGAATTAACCGTGAAAGAGTTAGTCGACGGTTTTGCAAAGTTAAAAGCAAGAAAACATTTCTGAATTATGATTTATTTTTGTATGAATTATACATTAATTATAAATATGAACTACCATTTATTTTTATAAATGTACATAACAAACTTTTGTGAAAAAAAATTATCAAGTGTAACAATGTAAAATGTAATATAGCCCAGTTTATAATTAATTTTGTTCATTTTGTATAAATAATACTATGTACTAATTATATGGAAAAAATGATTGAAAGGGGCGACATTTTTTTAACTCCACAGGGTGACAAAATACTTAGCGCCGGCCCTGAAGTAATTAGTAACAGAACAAACTTTTTTCATTGTGGTAAAACTGATTTTTGTAGTAATCTCCAGAAGACAATTTTTATTCTATCAAAATTTCGATACCTACTAAAGATTCTCTGTTTTTAAAAATACAAAGATCAATAATGATTTTTCAAAAATCTTTAATTTCATGTGTTTTTAATATTCAAAAATATAGATTACTTATTGATCTCGTGCACTTCGTTGCCCATTAAAAATGACACAACTCTATAGTATTTATGAATAATATATTATTATTATTATTACTGTTATCAGTGGTATTTTGGAGGGTATACGCGGGTATACGACGTATACCCGTGAACCATCATGATGATTTGGCGTATACTCTATAAAAGTAACCCCAATACGCACTTATACGCCCGTATACCTACTTCATAAATAGAAAAAAAATCCATAGGACATAGTCAGCTCTGCATGCACTATAGCAGTAATCAGAAATTGTTTGGGAACCCTCGAAAGTATTCATAATTTCTTCATCTATCCGAAACGCCAAAATGCTCTTCAAGATGCGATCAATGAAGATGAGACGCTACGTGAAAGTCGGTTGAAGAAATTGAAAAAATATTGCAAAACCAAATGGGTAGAGCAACACGAGTCTGTCGCAACTTATCTGCACTTAAAACCAGCAGTAATTCGCGCTCTTGATGTGATTTCGACCACCTGGAAGGATCCAACGACTTCGTCTGGAGCTTTCCAACTTCTTTCAGCTATAAAAACTGCAAATTTCCAGGTAAAATCCAAGACTCACACTATCACATTACCAGCTCTCTATTATGAGATGTTTGTATATTCTTCATTCTTTGAATTTAATTTCCAGATCTCCATGCATATTTTGAGCTCAGTACATTCTTTGACTTTGTCTCTCAGTCGAGTACTTCAGTCCAAAAAACCAGGATCTTGGCGAGGCTATCGAATTAGCTGATGCTGCGAAACAAGTCCTGTTTGAAAGAAGAGAAAACGTTGAAAAGCACTTCAGAGGAATTTTCAAAACCGTGAGCGAAATCAGCGCAAAATACGACATCGAACTGTGGAAACCAAGGCTCGTGTCAAAACAGACTCAACGCTCCAACGTACAAACTGATTCAGATTATTTTCGCATAACGATTTACATCCCATACATTGATTTATTTCTGACCCATTTACAAGATCGATTTTTGAATTACCGCAAAATTTTATCAAACTTTGCTTGCCTCTTCCCTAACAAAATGAAGAATTTCAATGAATAATCCTGCGCTCCATTGTTTGAACCATACTCTTCAATTTTGCGGGATGATTCCCGTGACATCTGGGTAGACAAAGTCAAACTTTGGCGTCAACGCATCGCCGGAAAGAACGTTAAAAATTCGCTTGAAGCACTCGATGTGTGCAATGGAGATGCGTTTCCAAATGTTCATCAAATGCTTCGCATTTTGGCAGTTCTGCCTGTAGCGACAGCGACGAATGAACGCTCCTTTTCAACATTGTGTCGCCTCAAGACTTACCTCAGGTCAACAATGTCTGAAGATCGGCTGAACGGATTAGCCTCGCTCAATATACATCGCGATGTCGAGGTCGATCCGCAAAGAGTTTTGGAGAAGTTTTTTTCTACACCTCGCAGAGTTAATTTATTATATAATAACTGAATATCAAGTTAAGACACAATAAAATGTCTTCATTTATAAGAAAAGTTTCTTATTATTTTTTATTAACTTCATAACCTAACATGATACACATATGTCAAACCCCCCCACCCATAAACGAATTCAGCGCACGAGCCTGTATGCTTTTATTTTACAATAATTGTAAATAAAAAAAATAAATATAATAATATTTTATTATATTTTTTGCCTATAAAATCGGGCAATTATTGAATTTTCCATAGAAGCTTTAAATACTTCGATAAATCAAGAAATAATATGGGATAAAATTAATACACATTTTTTTTTTTATTTTAAAGTTTATACTTGTGAACATGAGATCCAGAAAAGACTTGAATACTCGCGAGCATCGCTCGCGTCTTTTTAAGTGATAAAATCTGATAAGTCTTGATCCTAATGAATACACAATAGTCATTGTCATAAATCCTTAAATACGCGTATACCCTTTAGTTTTTTTGCCAAAACACCACTGATTGTTATAGTTTTAAAACAAATCGGGAAATAAATGCCGCACCGTGTGGACGCGTATTGACGCGCGGCACGGGGCCGACAGAAAACGCACGGCAAAAGCTGCTCCGTCTGAACGCGTCTTAAGAAACAAGTATTCATAGAGGAAAATTGTAGATCAGTTTCAACAATGCAACAAAAAGTTGTCAATTTCTTGTTAACTTATAGAAATACTCCTTGTATCATTAATTAGTTGTCCGGCAGATATACCGGCAAATGGACTAGGACTAGAACTATATTAAAGACCATTTGGAAATAAGATTTTACATTAGACGTATTTAAAACTAAAATCACTAAAAAACTGATAAGGAAGCTCATTATCAATATATACATCACTAAGAATGATAATATTTGGGATATGCAGTATCTTAAGTACTTTTATTCTATCCAGATATGTTTTTGGCAGTATTTTTATATATTATAAAAACGTGAGGCTATTTTTTGGACACCTATGTTCTACAAGTTCTACAAGCCCGATTTTCATGATATTTTTTTAAATGAAAGTACTCGGAGTGCAGATGAACCATCTAATGAGAAAAGTACAAAAATTAGTTGGTAAAAAAATTGTTTTAGTTTAATTCCCATAGTAGGTAATAGAAATTGTTTATTTTGTATGTTATTATAACAATATATACATTATTTATATTTATTTAATAAATTACTTATTATTTATATGTTTATTCAAAAATATTTTTTTTTTTTTCTGTAAATCGACATCAACAGGTAATTCAGCTAGTATATCTTATTACTAAGTGGGTCGTTACCAGGTGACTTTTTATTCTAAATTTTGTGTATATAATATTTTATCTGACTGGGCCAGAGATACCGAAGTCTTAAAAATTTAGTTTGAAAAGTCCACAATATCCACATATTGAAGTTAGGCTTTAATTTTGTAATGAATCTTTCATACAATTTGATAGTCAAACTTTGGTCCAATTTAAAGAAACCTCATCCTAAATTTTTACAACTTGTAGGGCCAAGGTACTACTAGGAAATGTGTGTTTCACGAGGAGAGACATTGGTAGTTGAAATTTTGGTTAATTCTAGTTTTAATTAATCATTTTTTAACTTATCAGTCTTGATGAAATAGGTTTATGAAAAATAGTATTAACTAGTTAAAACTAGTCTTAACAAATTTCGTGGTTTTAACATATATCATTTTTATTAAATTTATTACTAAACAATTTATAAGGATAACATAACCCTAAAAAAAAAAAACAAATAAACCAAATTTAAACCACAAAGACAAAAATTGAATTTATTTATTATCTATCTGATAATAATAGTTAATAACATATTTTTAAACTATATTCATATAATTTATACTTTTAGTTTAATAATAATTTTAAATCTAAAAAATCACATAACACTTCAGATGAGAAAATTATTTAACAAAAATTAGATTGATTTTCTGTTCAATCTGATGAGCAGTTTTAAACCCTCATTTATTAAAACATTAAAATTAAAATATCTATGTTTAACATTACATACTAAAACAATACATTTTAAAGTAGTTTTAATTATTGCAATAATCCCATAAAAATAAAAACTACACAAATAATTAAGTATAAAACATTGACACACAATATCACTGTAATAAGTAATATTAATTAGTATCTCAGTGAAAATGTTTTATGGTCATGATCAATTTATTTTTGAAATCTGAATAATGAATTTCATCATAATTAGTTATAATGAGAATGAAAATAATTATATTCTTTATTATGCATAACTTAAAATTTTATTTTATATCTATACTTTTATAATAAAAATACTGTATTAGGTTTTCATAATTCTTTCAGTGGTAATTCAGTCTAGTCACAAATGAAATATTTTTAAAAAAAAATAAATTTGATAAAAGTTATAGATCTTAGAAAAAAATTATTATTTTTTATGAAAACTCACAAATGGTTTTATGGTTTTATTATACTATTTAAAATGTATCTGTATTTTTAAATATATTTTTCATTCTTAATCAAATGTAACAGACTAACTAATTAACATTTAATTTTAATAATTAATTAATTTTAATACTATTTAATTAAATTTCAGACTTTTTAACTCAATTTTTTCAATACTATTGCACCCTGTTCTTAAAAGGTTTAAGACTGCTCCAGATTTTATATAACCTTAAACATAGACAGTGTTTTATTCATTGTTAATAATTAATAATAATTATAAGAATAATATTTGAATTTTAATAAAACAATACTTAATAGGTATATTTTTAAATTCACAATTAAATTTTAAAACCCTATAAATAAATAAATAAATATATATATATATATATATATATACATACATAATAATTAATATAAATAAAAGACAAAATAATGATTGAGAAAACATCACACTAAGATTTATTAATAATTGAAAAAGAGGAACGTATTTAAGAGAAAAATATTGCATAAAGCAGAGAGCTTATGTTAACCACTTTCCACAGCTTCAGATGGGTTCACAATTTGGTAGGCAATTAAATATTCTGGGTAAGCCTAGATAAATAAGAAATTGTAAAACATTGTTACACAAAAAAAAAGTAATAATACTTTACCTGTTCACCTCTATACACAACATATTCGGAGAAATTCAACCCACCAACACTTGGTGTTCCCATTACTGAATGATGTCCAGGTGGTGCATGAGCTATTTTGATAGCATTATATTGAATAAATGACTTTCCAAGAGTAACTCGACACATGAGCAAATGTCTGTAGAAAAGATAAAATTGGTGAACATTTTTAAACATATAAGTTAAGGGTATTGAAAACAATAATTTTATATTTTTGTCCATCACACATCATCAAGGGAATTAAGAAGTTTTTTATTTCTAAAGTGCCATTTGACAAGTTTTAAAAATTTTAGATGTCTATTTTTAAATTTTAATTAATGTTAGCAGTGTTTATATGAATAAAACTTAAAAGAAAAATTATTTAAAGTAATTCTATAAATAATCAGTATTCAAAATCTTTAAAATATCAATAGATCAATAGGTACAATTGAAATAAAAAAAAAACTGAATTCTTATGTTACACATACGATAAACAGAGATAGAAAATTATTGCTTCCGATCCCTTTGAGTTTTACTGACCTTAAACATTGATAACAAGATCGATCTTTATGTGCTGGACAACCTGTTCCTCCACCAATTCCATAAACATATTGATTGCTTTTAGATGAGTTTTCAGCAAAATAAATACCTAAAATAATTCATAATTTATATATATATATTAGTATTTTATCATTTGTATTTACCAGCTCCAAACATGCCACCAATGTATGCATGCCTTTCATCAAATCCTTTCTGGACAATTGCATTAATAAAAGGTGATCCATGAAAAAGCATTCTTTCATTGGCTTGATTACCATTTTCTAAAGACACTTCTCTTTTACGATGTATGTAACGATCCCATAGTTTACGATTTTGAATCTTTTGTATCTGAAACATTAAAATGTTAATCAATTATTTTATTTTAAATATTCATAAAATATTACAAATTTAATAAGCAATATACTAACTCTAATAATATTGTATCTATTAAATATCCCCCCAGATTGTCCATTATCACGATGTTCTCTTATGGTACTTTGTAATTCTTGTTCAACAGTAATAAATTCTTTATCTTCAGGTAATAAATCGATTAAAAGTGTACATGGCATTCCACCTGATAAGCCTGAACAAACACCACCTATACAAACAATAAATTAATTTTTGCTCTTGAAATAATTTAAAACATCCCTTATAATTTTATCAAAGACATTTTAAAGTAATGTAAAGTAAAATGTAATAGTTGCATTGTTAAATGTAAATCTAAATTAATTATTTAACAAAATTACCATGTTTGGACACTAATTTTTCCATCCCTTTAATGAGCTTATGCCGATAACCATATGCTGTGATTCCAATTTGCTTTAAGTCTTCATGTTCCATCTCAGCTAATATATCCAAGGTTATTTGTTCTCTTTCAAATACTTCATTAAGATGTTCCAAACCAAGACTAAACGTATAGTTAAAATATACTATAAGTATATACAAAAATATAAATAATTAAAACAATACCTAGAGAGAAATCCTTGAATGGTTGATAAAGTTATACAATTAGGATGAGGATGAGCACTTTCATATCCATTCACTGATCCATCTGCTTGAGAACCTAACAAGAATGATCGACCGGAACCACCAGGACTGGGTAATGCAACTGAAGCTCCAGAAGGCATTACAACCGTAGCTGTTTCCTCTAGAGATAATGGAGGTGGTGTAGCAATATATACTGATGAATTATTGGCTGCTGCATTGGCACCAGGATGTGAAGCCATTGCATCTGTTAATAACGATCTTACATCTTCAGCTGTAGTTAATTCAAGAGGAGTTTGTCCTTCTTGATTTCTCAAAAAAGGATCAGCACCATGAGCCAACTAAAACCATATAATGTATTTTATTGATGAGTATTGTAATTATATGTATAAATAACAATTATAATATAGAAAAAAATAATTTATGTAAAAAATAAACATGATAAAATCCTACAAGAAGTGCGCTTAGTTGTGTTCGTCCTTTTTGAGCTGCTTCGTGTAATGGGGTAAAGCCCCAATTATCAGTAGCATTTACAGTGGTATTATGTTTGATTAAAAGTGCAGCAAGATCTAAATGCCCATATGATGATGCATTATGTAAAGGTATTAAACCTCCTTTATCTTGAGCATTAACATCAGCTCCTTGTTCTAAGAGAAATTCAGCTACTTCCAAATTATTATAACCAGCTAAAATATTATAAAACAATATTTAATTATATCAGAGCTTAACATTAAAACAAGAAAATAAATACATATATAGTCAATAGTCTTACCAGCTAAATGCAAAGGGGTAGAATTTCTTCCTTGAGTATCTCGACAATTTATATTTTCTGAAGTGACAAGTCTTTGAACTCTAGCTAGAATACCTTTTTTAGCAGCATCCAAAAGTGCTGCATTACCTCTTAACAAATCAGCTACTTCATTATCAGAATCTCTAACTAGTCCTAAAGGTGTATGCCCATCACGATTTTTTTTTGTATCGTCAGCACCATGCTAATATAACAAATATAATAATAAATAAATAACACTTTCTATAGTTTATTTGTTTGATAAAAAAATACCTGTAATAACAATCGCACAATTTCATATTTCCCTTTTGCTGCAGCTTCATGAAGTGGAGTGAATTTCCATAAGTCAGACACATTAACATTAGCACCATGTTTAATTAACATATCGGTAACTTCAAAATGTCCATATGAACAGGCATTGTGCAGAGGTACAAGGCCTCTAAAAATTAATATTATACTTTTACTTTTTTACTAATTAATTATTAATGATATCAAAAATTAGTAGTAATGAAAATAACACATACCCTTTATCTTTTGCATGAACATCAGCACCATGAGAGAGTAGGTACTGACTAACTGCTACACGATTATAACCAGCAGCGAAGTGAAGTGGTGTGGAATGTCTGTGAAAAAAGTAAATATACATATATCAAATAGTATTTTTAATTGATTTTAATGTTATTAAATCATTACCGCCCATCTAAATCTCTACAGTTAACAATATTAGGATATGAAGTTAATAGTTTCTGTACTTTCTCTAAATCACCAGATTTAGAAGCTTCTAAAAGTTCAGACTCTAAATCTAAAACCACAGGAGGTTCTGAAATATGTAATATATAATTAATAAATATATATACTTATAAAGTAATTTGTTGTAGACAAATTACCTTGTAATATCTTTTTTATGTTATCCGTAGCCATGTCAATGGCTTTAAGTCCTTGTACTGATGTAATGCTTGTATCAATATTATATGATAAAAGTATTTTGCAACCTTGTAAACTATCATTTCTTGCACAACGATGTAAAGCTAAAATATGAAACATTAAAATTAATAAACAAAACTCGCGTAATATAAAAATGTATTTATTTTCACCTGTTTGTCCAAGTCCATCAGTAGCATTAACTCGCGCACCAAGTCTAATAAATGTTTCCATAACATCAAAATGACCATAATCTGCAGCTAAGTGTAATGGAGTCAAGAGCTCTTTATTGGATTCATTTATTTGTGCTCCTTTGCGA
Organism: Sipha flava; assembly: GCF_003268045.1. Classification (NCBI taxonomy): domain Eukaryota; kingdom Metazoa; phylum Arthropoda; class Insecta; order Hemiptera; family Aphididae; genus Sipha; species Sipha flava. The sequence continues at coordinate 2,002,455 of NW_020271726.1, forward strand.
GCTAAAAGTTCAATAACTTGTTTACGTTTTGAACCTAATGAAGTAGCCACAACATGCTAAAATAAGAAGGACATTTATACATTATAAATACAGTAATATATATAGTATACATGTATTAATAACTTACAAAAACTGTGTCTCCAGTTAAAGGGTGTTTAAATTTAGCGATTTCCGAATTTAAAAGTTTTTTTACTTTTGAAACATCAGCAATACGACAGGATTCCAATAAACAATGACCTTTAAATTCATCTAAAAAAATATGAATATTTAAGAATAAAATTCAGTTTTAAAAAATTAACTATTTCTCACAAGATAATCTTTCTTGTAGTTCACGTGTAGATGCTAAGTCTATAGCTGACTTAGAATGACAATTGATTAAAGTTGGATCAGCACCTTTGCTTAATAACAACGAACAAACTTCTATACGGGATTTAGATGCAGCTTCATGCAAAGGAGTAAACTGCCATAAATCCATAGCATTTACACAAGCACCATGTTTTATAAGCATTTCAGTCACTTCTATATGTCCATATGAACAAGCATTGTGTAATGGAACAAGACCACTATAATTTAATATATTTAACTATATAATATTTGCTAAAATATTATATTTAATAATCAAATATAATAATTTAAGATATTTGCTTACCCTTTATCTTTTGCATGTACATCTGCACCATGTCTAAGGAGCAATTGAACACAACGAATACGATTGAAACCAGCTGCTAAATGTAATGGAGTTGATTTACGTCCATCACTTGCATGACAATTAACATTCAAAGGGGTTAAAAGAGATGCTAATTTTGCATCATCACCAGATCGACTAGATTCTAAAATCTACAAACATTTTAGGATAAAATAATGGATTGATTATATTTTAAAATACACATACTTCATCTTTACGCCAATCTCCCACTAACACTTCATGAATACCAGGAACTCCACTAACATTAGCTAAATCAACTGGTGTTTTATTTTCTGAATTTCGAATAGTTGGGTCAGCTCCATGTTGTAACAATGCTATAAAATATATAATAAAACATAAATAATAAATTTAAATTAAAAAAAATAATAACTATCTTACCAATACATATTTCAATTTTTCCTTTTATAGCAGCCTCATGCAGAGGTGTATAATTCCAATTATCTCTAGTATTAGGATCGGCTCCAGCTTCTAATAATAAACCAACCACATCTTCATGTCCAAATGAGCAAGCATTATGCAATGGATGAAGTCCACCATCATCATGAGCTTGGATAGATGCTCCAGCAGCTAATAATAGTTCAACTATATCACGGCGACCAAATCCTACAGTGATTAAAATCTACAGTAATTACTAATATTAATTTATTATTAAATAATTTACTTATAAGATGATTTATATTATCTTATTACTTTCAATATATTTATAATACATCATTTATTTCGAAAAAATATAGATTTTAATATTACTATAAAGTACAATAAATCAAAAGAAAAAATGTATTTTTTGTAAACTATAAAATTACTATTCAGAAATCATTTATATTTAAATATTTAAAACGTAAGAATATACCAAGTTGCCCTAGCACTTCTCCCTCTAAAAATCCTTTCACTCAGCTTTTTTTAATGCCATTGTTTTTATTCATAACATTAAACATTTAAGGTATTATAAATATAATTTAATTAATTTATAGAAAATTCCTATTCATGAAAATTATTTAAAATCAATTTATAAAAAAAAAATGGATAAAAATTAGGTTATACAGGATTTAAATTAAAAAACTTGAAAAAATACTATACATGAAAATAAAATAAGAAATTGATTTTAGTATTCAAGAAAAGAAATTAAAATATTATGATATTAAAACTATTTTCATTAGCTAGGTATTTTATCAAATTATAATTAATGTAACACCACAATTTATAACTAAAGATTGAAAAATATTAGAAATTATCTAAGTGTTATGCAAAAATAAACATCATAAACATCAAGATTATAGATTCATATAATTAATTTACCAGCAGCGAAATGTAAAGGTGTACTTTTTCTACCCGTTGTATCTCTAGCGTTGACTGTCTCGGCATTTATCTGTCGCCTGACTTTGTTCAAGTCACCTGATTTACACGCTTCAAACAGTTCTCGTAATGGGTCCTCCTGAAGCAAAGCGTATATGATGGGCTGTTCAGATTCATGTCGTTTGGTACGCATCATGATGATACTTCACTACGAAATCACATCACTGTGTTAATGCTGCGAGTAGAAACGTGTTATGTATTTCAATTTACACGCAAGATATATGCCATGCATATAAATATCGAAGACGAAATGATATTGTGCAATGTCAGTTATTGCCGAATAACACGGTCAATGTGTCAAGTCAAAGCTATTCCACGTTTGCCGACATATGTTCTTGTGTACCTGGTACATCTCTGTTGATATTATCTTGGCACACACGTTGGTACGTGAACCGCGAGTTATGGCACTCGTTTGTCTCACCAAACAGCATTATATACCTGTGGGGCGATGGCTAAACAACAACGACAGGGATGTAAGGATGGTAGTTCGAACGGCTAATAATAATCGTCCTCTAATAACGACGACGATCGACCACTACGAACGGTACGAAGGTAAAAATCTGGTTTGGGTCCGCAGATCACGAGTGATATTCGATGATAATGTACTGTATTACCAGTAATGTTGTCTGTGTATATTATTATTATTACTTTTATTGCGACGAGAGACGGCGAGAGAGAAGCGTCAAGAGAAAGGGTGATAGAGTGAGAACGATTTCTTACCATTCAACAATTACCAGTCCTTCCTCTTTAATCCACCGAGAATAGAATGGAGCGGAGCGGCTGCCTGGGCCCGTGAGAGCGGACGCAGCGGATCAGCGGGCGATGTTGTTATGCTCCTCTACAGCGGTGGGGGGCCTGATACTGCGGTAACGAGGCCAGTGTGACCGACGACGTAATAAGCTCGTACAGATGGTCAAGCTGCGCACGCATATGTTATGCACCCAGCCGAGCGCTGTTGATATACCTATACCAGATCACTTCTCTTACTTCATCACCGGAACGTCGTGTCCCCGTCCGACCTTTCGCTGCTCTTATCACATTTAGATTTGGACTTGGTGCCGCTGCGGGTTTTCAATCGGAACTAGTCGATTTTTCGGACGTCCGTTGTTTCCACGCCATTTGTTGACCACCGCTCTCGCAATGGCCGTTTCTACTAGGATTTTCTCGAGGATCGCAGGTAAGCAGAACAGACGTGCAAGCCAATCCTATATGGCCGATTGATGTCATGACGACAGCTTTCACACCGTTTTTCGAATGTCATCGCACTATCACTTCCTGTTGGGACTGTTGTTGCTTCACGATCCGTCCATTTTCTCTTCCTTAGTCGTTTGACTTCGGTGATCTTTCTACTCGTGTACCGCAGTCTGTTAAATTCCTTTTTATTGATTACGGCCGAGCTTCGTACCTTAATGTTCGAACCAAAATGTTAACCATCCTGTTTCTGTGTTAAAAATATTTTTACCAATGACTGACTAATCTGTCGATGTTGACATTTTCTCTATGACGAAACGATGAATTCATCCATCAATTTATTTGATTTGTAATACTTTAGATAATATCTGTTGTTTAAGATAATATGCTTTTGATTCGGTATACCCCTTGCTAAAATAATTTTTCTTATATGTATTTAAATTACTTGTCTGACAATTGTTTAAGATATGAAAATATGAATTTAATATATCTGTAATTGTTGAACTATATTAGTTGTAACTTGAAGCTTTCATAAATAAAAAATAAAATAATATTAATATAATAATAAAATTATTTAAGATAATTATTGGTATTATCTTAAATTAAATACATTTTGCATTATTGAATAAATTTTATCTAATGATATTTTGAACTTTTATTTTAGTATGCAATTTAATGGGTATTCGATCTTCATCAAATTCAGTTGATCCAAGAATCTATGCAGAGACGAGAAAAAATTTACTTTTGACAAAAGATACTAAAGTTATTTGTCAAGGGATGACTGGGAAACAAGGAACGTTTCATACGACTCAAGCTCTAGAATATGGTACTTGTATGGTAGGAGGAGTCTCTCCTGGTAAAGGAGGAAAAACCCATTTAAATTTACCTATTTTTAACTCCGTGAAAGAGGTAATATTGTATTTTAATTACTTGGATATCAAAAATGTAATCCTTATTTTTATTCTTGTCAGGCAAGGGAAGGAACTGGAGCAGATGCTACAGTAATTTATGTACCACCACCTGGAGCTGCAAAAGCAATTATAGAAGCTATAGATGCTGAAGTTCCCTTAATTGTATGTATTACAGAAGGGATACCTCAACAAGATATGGTTCGGGTAAAACATAAATTACTTAGACAGAATAAGTCTAGATTACTTGGACCTAATTGTCCTGGAATCATTGCTCCGGAACAAGTATATTTACTCTTGTTTATTAATATGATAATTAAATGGTTAAATGTAATAAATCTTTTAGTGTAAAATTGGTATTATGCCGGGTCATATCCATTTAAAAGGTTCTGTTGGTGTAGTGTCACGTTCAGGTACACTTACTTATGAAGCTGTTCATCAAACATCTCAAGTTGGCCTTGGACAAACTCTCTGTGTTGGTATTGGTGGTGATCCATTCAATGGAACTGATTTTATTGATTGTTTAGAAGTTTTCCTAGAAGATCCAAATACACATGGTATTATTCTCATTGGTGAAATTGGTGGACAACAAGAAGAAATGGCGGCTGATTATTTGAAAAAAAATAATAGTGTAAGTAACAAATTTTATTTACCCGTTTGTACTATCATTAATATTTTATTGTATTTTTTAGGGTCCAAATGCCAAACCAGTTGTATCTTTTATTGCTGGGTTGACAGCACCACCTGGTCGTCGTATGGGTCACGCTGGAGCAATTATTTCTGGTGGAAAAGGTGGAGCTCAAGACAAAATAAATGCACTAGAAGAGGTAGTTTGGTGGTTAATTAATTAATTATAATTAATTAATATTTTTATATTTTCCAGGCTGGAATAGTTGTAACCAAGAGTCCAGCTGCTATGGGAATTGAACTGTCAAAATTGATGAAAGTCAAATCATAAGTTATTGTGTGCCGTTAGTTTAGTTTTATTTTAAACTATGGCAAATTAGACTAAATACACTTTACCGTTGTCATTGGTTAGGTCAAAATTGCTTTCTTTAGGAATAATGTACTTTAAATATTTCCTATTCATCAAATGTTTCTATACATCCATATATAACAGTATAAATTTTCATGAAATATTTTTTATTATATTTCATTATATTGCTTCTTTTCAATATTACTATCAAAAAATGAAATATCATCTTAAATATATTGAATATTAGCACTAAAAATTAAATTATTTGCACTATACAATTATCTTAAATTATTTTATTTGATATTATACTATTAAATTGTACAGTTGTTCATTTTATGTTTTCATCAAAACCATTATGTTAAAAACAATTGTTTTATATTTGAAACTGAATTGTGCTATGTTGAAAATGGTTAAATATAATATTATGTTATTATTACCCTAATTTATATTAGCTGTTTTCTTATAATATATGTCAACAAATTGAATGTTACAAGTAAATATTTTTTGGGTTTATTGAATTTTAAAATTCAATTTTTATTTTTATATTTACAAAAACAATAAATATTATAAAAGTTTATAACTTGCATATAAAAATTAAATCTTTTATTGTTTCTTAGAACATTTTAATACATTAGTATCATTTTTAGTTTAATTGATATCTAAATTTTTATCAACATTAATTACTTATATAAATGAATAAGTACATAAACAGTTGTTTGTCATCAAATAACAACAAAAATGTATTAATTATTTTCTTAATGTTTATCTTAAAATATAATTATTAATATAGAAATTAACTATCAATATTATGGTGATTATAAATTATTAATAACCATAGCAATCAAAAATTATCAATTTTAAGGTCATAAATATTTTTAATAAAAATCAAATAATTATCTGTTCTGAGTTATAAAGACTGACAATGATTAATGTGGAAATAATTTTTATTGTTTCAATTGTTAATAGGTCAAAAATTAAGTTTAGGTATGTGTTGAAGCTTTGTTTCATAATATCTTATCTTAAATATGCATACTTAAGTTTAATATATAAAAATTAATTTGTTGTCTAAACATGAAATATTATTAAGACAATTAATGAATAAAATTAATATCAGTATTGTAAGCTTATTAGTGTTAAAAAAAAGTCAAATGATAGAATACACCTTTTTTTGAATGTTATTAATCACAATTGAACTTCCAAGTTATTACATTTTGCAACAGCAATGATCCAAATACCAGTAGTTAGTCTAAGAACTAAATTAATATTTCATTTTATTTTTTTAACACTACCAACTCCCTGTAATATATTAAATCTATTTTTGATTGTAAAACTGTTAATAAAATGGTCAGTGTAAAATCTAATGTCTGAAATATTCATTTTTAAATTTATAACAGTTAAATATTATTAAGATTATTTATTTCACAAACTAAACAATATATTATTTGGTTCTGTAAAAAAAAAACTATTATCACAACTAATAACTAAATATAATCAGCTTAGTCTTAGTCTCTCATATTTATATTAAATGTACATTTATATTTCAGTAATCCATGCCATTTTTGTTGCATTATTTTAGAATCATGATATACTAATTTACTGAGGTTGGAGTGTAATTAATTAAATTAAAGATTAATATGAACATGCGATAATATCCAAGTTGATTTGTGATATTTTTAACTAAATAAACTTGATAAATTAAAATGCTATCAGTCTAACACTTTTTTTAATCCATGAGCTTCATATTTATTTCAATAACAGTCTTCCCAGTGGCGTATACAAGATTATGTGGAGATCAGATCCTCCTCTAGGCCTTTTTTTAAATGTTATAAAATTATGTTCTTAGTGTGAGAGGTTAGAAACGTAAAAAAAAAATAATGATTTCTTTGCCAATGATCCCTCCCCATATAAAAGTTATGTATACGCCACTGGATCCTCCTCATATAATAATTTATGTTTAGTATATGTATTTTTCATATAGTGCTAAATTAATGACCATTTCCAATTACAATTTTGTGATACCTAGGTTGCAAACCACCTCACCAATAGTCTAGCAAACATTGAGAAAAAATAATTTTTAAATTATTTTTTTAATATTTAAATTTAAATTTCCAAACAAAATATTTGTATAAAGAAGTTTGATATAATTGGTTTTATCACATACAATTAGAATATATTAAATAAATACTGAAGACCAACGAGAAACTTAATGTACTGTTAGTGACATATTTGATAGTATTACGAAAGTTCATCTATTTAACATTTTTAATCTGTAAAATTAAAAATAGATTAAAAAAATACTCATTGACAAAAAAAATGTTAACTAAACTTTTATATATATATATATATATAATAATTATAATTAATTCAAAATTTTGCATGGATCAATTATAAAAGTCTAGAATAAAAAAAAAAAAGATACATGATCTGTTAGAATTTAACAATCACTTATAACTCAGTATTTAGTACATTAATCTTCTGTGTACTCAAAAGGTTCAGGTGCTTCTGGTTCCTTATCATCTTCTGGTTTAGGTCCAAAAGCTGCAACAGGTTCAACTAATTGTTCATCTTCAATTCCGATTTTGGTGAAACGTGTCATGATTATACCACCAATAGAAACATCTTTTAAGGGTGAATATGGAGTATTTTCAATCAATTGTAAGTGCTTCAATTGTTGTTTCATTACTCTAGCTGGGTTATTTAATATCTCAAAGTTAGGTTCTGGTTTTTGTTCTTCTTTCTTTTCATCCTTTTTTTTACTTGTTGATGCTTCTTTTTCATCGATTTCCATTTTTTCACTGATAGATGGTGCTGCTTCAGTAGTTTTCACAGTACTACCCTCACGGCGTTTTGCTCTAGCTGCAATACTCAACACAGCAGTAGTGACTTTCTCTCTTTCTTCTCGTTTCTTTTCTTCCATTGGTACAGGGTATGCATACAATGATGGTTTAGCATTACTTTTCAACTCTAACAAGGGCATTTTGAGCTGTGCGTTTAATGCAATGATGCAAGTAGGTGTGAAAGCTAAGGCTAAGCAATGGGCTAGAGGGAACCAGTACCAATATTGGGTGAACAATAATAGACCAACAACAGCCAACATATTAGTATGTCCAGTTCTTGATTCCAAAGAAATCGAAACATTACGACCACCACCATCAATGATACCTTGAGCTAGAATAGCACCAAACTTAGCCATGACATCTTCATGTTTATCAGTAATCACTTTAGCGTAAAGTGTACGGAAATCTTTAACTTTTGGACAAGTGCTTTCTGTTTGTTGAATAAGTATCATAGCAGATGCGATTAATGCTCCTTGACGAACATAATTTACTGGATCATTGGTCATTGGTTCTAATAAATTAATAGCTTCTTTGAGACCTGTACCAGCACAAGCAATACCAAGAGCCATTGCTGCACCATATCTAACATGGGGATTATAACTTTCTGCCAATAAACTAACAACTTGAGGACATTGTTCAGGGGTTCTGAATAGTAAAAATCCTAATCCTGTGACTGCAGCACGACGTACATCATCATTAACGTCAGAAACTGCAACATGTAATAACTTCCTAATGGCAGTGTTGCTTCCAGTTCCACAATATGCCATAGATATTGTGTACATTGCAGAACGGCGCAAAATTGGATCTTTGTCTTGTAGCAAAGATGTAATTAATGGGTCAGCTTCTTCTAGTCGACCATACATAACAAATGATATTCCAACAGCTAAACCTCTTAAAATTTTTTCATGCTGTGTCACTTGAGCATATGCTACCATATCTTGGAGAGCTTCACCATTTTTAGATCCCAACATAACCAATCCCATAGCTAATCCAGCAGCTTCACCAGTCACAGCATCATCTTGATACATGTTGAATTTTAACTGTTCATAAATATCTTCACGGCTTGTTCCCATAGCTGAAAGACCAATTCCTAAACATCCTCCATGTTTCACAATCTAAAATTAAAAATGTGTTAGTTATGTTATTGTAAAATTATATTTATTATTTACTTCATTGTGTGCATCCTTAAGTTGTCCTAAAAGGTAGTCATTGATAGCAGCACCATGGTTAGCATGAATCAAACCTAAAGCATAAAGACCACCACCTTCACTATATCCTGAACTTCCTGAAGAATTATTTTCTCTGGGAGGTAAATAACTGCGCATTAATTCAAGTGCATCAGTTTCATGACCTCTATGAATGACACCAAGAGAAGCAGTAGCTGATAACTTAGCCCAATTTGTAGCCCTGGCTAACCATTCCAAGTTATCCCTAAAATAATTATTTCTAATATTAATTAAATAAGCACTAAAAATATTTGACTATACAATAGTTATCCTAAATGCTTTAACCTTTTTTTATATGAATACATTTCCTAGTAAACACTATAAATGTAACTTTATAAATAGCTATATCAATAACATCTCAAAACATATCTTACAGTACAGATACTTTTTAACAAAATTAAGAATCTTCTTTGCCTTTCTCCTAACTATTTGGGGTCGGCCACCCTTGTTCTAAACCTCCACTTGTTTAGATTTTCTACATCCCCTTTGCACACACCAATGGCCCTCATATCATTCTCAATTGAATCAAGCCATCTCTTTTTTAGTCTTCCTCTTCTTCTTTTCGCTTCAATATTCATTTTCATAACAACTTTTACTACATTTGTTTCCTCTTGCCTCATTACATGCATAAACCATTTATATTTTTCTCTCATCTTGTTCACTATAGACACTACACCAATACTACTTCTCACATATTTATTCCTTATTCTATCTTTTCTTGTCACTCCACTCATCCATCTAAGCATTCTCATTTCCAAAACACTCATACTCAGTTTTATTCTCCTGTCAACACTCCGAACAATATAGCATAGTTAGTCTCACTACACTCCTGTAAAATTTATATTTGAGCTTATTGGAATTCTCTTATCGCATAAAAACACTCAATGCTTCTCTTAATTTCATCCAACTACACTTAATCCTTTATTTTACATCTATGCCAAAGCCCTCGTCCTTTTGTATAAATGATTCTAATACTTAAAGTTCTCTACTTTATCTATCAAATCTTTCTCAAACCCATCTCTTTATTGGTCTCCTCATACCTTCAACTACCAAAAATACTAAGAGTCTTCTTCCAAAGTCATAGGTACTATATATACACTGTTTTATTTCTACTAATTCTCAATCCCTTTCCTTCAAGGGTTTACTTCCACTTATTCAACCTATTACCTTATTATTATCTTCTTTCAGATTTTCTCCTACCAAAACTATATCATCAGCAAACATCATGCATCATGGTATCTTTCCCTTTATATCTTTTGTAACTGTATTAGTTACCACATAGAATAAAAAGGGCTTAGAGTTGACCCCTGATGCACACCAACTCCTACGTTCAAATCTGCTGTTACTCCACAAACTACTTTACGCAACTACTTTCTGAATCTCCTCATCTCACGATCACGTTTCCTTATTTTCTGGTATACTACTCCTATGTTGTCTTATAATACTTTCTCCAGGAATTACTTTATAATCTTTTATAATTATACAAATATATTTTTATATACTATAAACTTTTTCTCTAGCCTCACTTTTCTTGCCAAATTCATACCTTTTTTCATAGTCTACTTTCTCATTACTTGTCCATTTATATCACTACCAATCACAGTATCTTCATTTCCTGGTATTCTATTGCATAACTTCATCCATTTCTTGCCAGAACTCTTCCTTTTCCCTTTCTTTACATCCTACTTGTAGCACATACACACTTATTACATTTAATACTCTTTCCTCAAAAATCAATTTTACCATGATAATTCTATCACTTTTTCTTCTTTCATCGACTACTTTATTTTTCATCTTCTCACCCAATATTACTCCAACCCCATTTTTAGTACTAGTTCTACCTAAATATATTATTTTATAAACCCCTCCTATTTCTTTTGCTTTCTTTCCCAACAAATATTAACTTTCCTCCTATTAAATACTTCTGCTAATTCTCTACTTCTGCCTGTTAACATTTACACATTCTACGTGCCTATTTTTACTTTATACCTGTATCTCACACCTAAATGCAGATTTAACCCGGGGTGTAATGGTGATGTCTCTATATCGTTGACATTACTTATATTGAATAGACCTGAAGACATAACAGGTGAAATAGCTACCACACTGGCTGTCCTGCTGGTATGACACATTTCATCACGGCCTCCTCCACCCTTAACTATAATACTTCCTCTCACCTGTCGTCCCTATACACTGTGTACTATAACCGCAAGTTTTGTTTAGGATTTATACTCTTTTACAAAATTTTACACTGGCTGTTAACATGATTACAACTTACAACTTGCTGAGAAATTGTGGAAGTATTTTAATAGGGGTTAACAAGCTAAAGAATATATACTGTAAATATAAACATATTTTTGTTTACCTTAAAAATTGATCACTAGTTGTACCACTATGCATAAAACCATTGGCGATAACAGTAGCTGTATGACAAACGCTCGCACGAATTGCTTCTTTTGTATTTTTTAAGATCAACATGTCTGTATGATTACTTCTTATTAGAAACTGCAAATGTAGCTCTATGCTTACTTCTCCACTAAGTACTTTGGTTAATTTTTGGATTACTTCTTGACGATATTTATCATCAGGTCCAAGAGATTCAAAAGAACGTTCTTCAACAACAGGTTGAACAGAAGTCATTTCGGTTGAAGCAACAGCTATAGGTGTGGTAACATTATCTTTGTTAGCAGTACTTTGCGCAGCAGGAATAGCTTTTATCACATGAGTAGCAGAAGGTATAGGTGCTGTTTGTCTTAAAGATTCAAGAACACTAGACAAAAATTGCTGGGTGGCTGATTCATATAAATCAAATGCAATTTGATATGCCATTAAACTATTCTTTTCATCATTATTTTGGATAAGACCTTCGAGTAATTGAGCTACAGATTTGGGGTCATCTAAGAAAATAAAACATTGGCTCATGTTGACATAGTCTGGAACTTCTAGATTTCTGTACAAACTAATGAGACTACGTAACACTGTACTGCGGAAACTTCTATTTTCAATAGTGCTCATAGCCACTTGGAAAGCATAAGATAACATTTCATTGACATTGTCCGATGATTCAATGGATTTGGCAAATATATCCATACGTCTTGTTTCCAAAGCCAAACCTAAAGCCTGTTTATATTGCTTGTCATCAAGACATCTTTGAAACATACGATTGACAATTGCTTCCAAGCGTACATCCATTGATGGTGGTGAACTCAAATTCTCTGCAGCTTCCACACGAAGTTTTGTATAGTGATCAATACATTTGGCGATGATTGTTTCCACGTATTCATTGCGCGCGTTCACGTCAAACAAATCGCTAGCGCCTAAAGCGTATTGTAACGAGTCGGCAAATGAACCGAGATGATAATATACCTTGCTGGCGACTAGAGCGGCCAAACTCTGTTGTGCAAATGTCTTGTCTTCGTGAAGGAATTCGATTTTTTGAATGGCCTCCGATATCTCGGGCCAGAATTCATCGACAATGGAATCCAACTTGCGGAGAGCGAATATTTTTAATTCAGATGCTGGTTCGTCCAGCAACGATATCACACCCGCTGCTGACGTTATATTCATTTTGACGGCTTGTAATAGTTAAAAATACGAATAATTTCCAAACTTTTGAAACGTAGTAGACTTTATTCGAATAAAAACATCAGATAGAAAACTAGCAGTACATTGACTGTATACTGGTTATGTTTTACTTAAATGACAAGCGAATATTGACAACAATAAAGTACGAGTCATGTTCTGCCGTAATCCAAAGAGCACGCGACCCGTATTAATAACCTCCTAGGCTTTACCTTATTTTATCACGGATTAAAACCACTTTGATGGGAACGTAGGTATGCGCGTCCCGACTTTAATAATTGTGAAATGTCTTTGTGGATTATTTTAAATGACAATTTTGTATACGATATTGAATGTGCATTCGTGCAACGTAAAAACCACGATTTAAAATAATTATCTAAATCATGGTAAAAACTCAACGAATCGTTCATGAGTAATGTTTTATAAACCACTAATATGTATACAATAATATATACAACAATAACGTGTACAATATTATTGTACACATTTATGTGCAACACTTCTTTATCGCCGTTCTGATAACGGGTTTTTATCTTCAGCTTTGAATATTACCCGCTCTTATCCCCTCCAAGAATATTATTTGTATTTTATTTATGTACATTAATCGCGGTGGTAGGACGTTGTAATATTGCCTTTTTATTTTTAAACGTTTTTTCATTGTTTCGCTCACTTTTCGCTTTGCTCTTTTCTATGATCAGTATATCACGTTATCGATTTCTATTATATGTATGATTTTTTTTTTTTCAAAATCATTTACTCATTTTTACGAATATAATTTTGAACATCGTCATGAATAAAAGAAAGTATCCTTATGGCATCGATATGTGTCCACAGTTGAAAATGCATATAGGTGATAAACAAGTTGCTAATGGAGTCTTAGGGCCATTAAAAATGAACGAAGTTTATGGTAAGAAATATTGACATAATGTACCATGTGTTAACTTTTGAAGTTATAGGTCAGATACAGACCCCATTATTCTATTCTTCTCGGATATATTTCGAATTTTTTTTTACATCATTTAAATCAAATAATTAATATTTATTAGTATATTATAGACTATGTCAAACATTAAATCATTTACACAATTCTAGATATTAAAATTCAGTAGGCGTTATAATTTACTATGATAGTGAAGTTAGGGTTTAATGATTAATTAAGTTAAAAGATAATTATATTCATGATGAGCACTAAATTAACTCAAATTAATCTAATTCAACAGGCGTTTAAATGTGATGTTATCAACAGTGATCCTGGACTCAATTACATTGCTTAGAAATTTGGAATATTAAAAATAAAACAAACCATTATTAACCCTTCGTTAGTCACCTTGTTGACCTGAACAATTTTAATCACCCGGGGTAATATTATACCCCATGTATTAAACTTATTTCTGTAATTAATACATTTCTAGATTTTATTATTTTTTATTAAATATGTGTCTTACATATAGATATAATTAATATTTAAATAATTAAATGCGATTTTTTTAAATATTTCAAAGGTAATATGAACATTTATTCTATATAATTATAAAATTAAATATTGCTAATTACTTTTCTAGTTTTTTATTTTATTTTTTATGTGATATTAATATAGTGATCTATTATTTAAATTATTATTTTGGATAACATATACAAGATATTTTTATTATTATTTATTAATTTATGTTAAATAGGAACCCTAATATCATAATTGAAAATAGGTCAAATATAATGTAATTATCTTTTCAGTATACTTTTATAATAAAATTAAAATAAAAATATTTATTCTTAGAAGAAACTCTTTTTGAAAAATATAACAATTTTTAAAAATACATAACTTGTAATGAAAATAATAAAAAACTTTTTTTAAAAAACTTAATAATTCTGTAAAAATTGGAATTTTTTTATAAATTAATTTTCAAATGATCTTAAACTAAAGTAGTCACCTGGGGTAAAATATTTCCAGACTCCATTTTGAATTACTGTTTATCATTTGAGACTACAATGATAATGATAAAAACCATGCTATCATATTAATAAACTAATCAAAAATGATATCACGGCGGTGGAGGTGCATATGTTCTTACCTCTATAAGAATAAACGTTTTTAACATGTCTGGGGTATTAAAATACCCCGTGGTGACTAACGAAGGGTTAACAAAATTAAATTAATAATTTTTGACAATACTTGGCAAATGATTTCTATTTAAAATAATATATTTATTTATAGATACTTAAACAATTTTTTTTTCTAGTCTGAAAGAGTGATAAATTAGAAGGGCTGGTGGATTAATCTAATTATTTAAACTGGTTGTTTCAGTTTCATTTGATGCCACTGGTTATTGATGTTGGTTAGGCCAAATACAACACTACAATAGTTGTAGGTCTTATTGCACAGGTATACTTTAGTTTCTAAAGTATACCTATACAATACACTAACCATTTGAACAAATTATTTTGAATATCTAATATATAAGCTTAATAAAAAAAAATAATATAAATTTTGTCGTTTTAGAAAAGACAAAACAGTTGTTGTTTCAAAACTCTGGAGCATCTTTTGATGCAATATTTCAGGCTGTGGTAGTGGACCAAACGCCATGTGATAGTAAACCATCCAAACAATTACAATTGACATTTGATGGAAAACTTCTCAAACCATGTGTTTCAATCAAAGTAGATGTACAATTCTACAAATTATTTACACTCAGTTAAACAAAATTTTTCATTGATTCATTTAAATTTTAATTGTTTTAGAATTCAAAAGTGTATAAAGATAATCAGAAAATATGTAATTTTTGTTCACAAACAGAAAAATTGGATTTTTGTGGGAAATGTGGAGATATATTTTGCAATATGTGTTCATTATCTTTGTAAGTACTTATTTAACATTTTTACTTTTAATATTAATTATTATATCTATTATTTGTAGTAATTATTTTTTTTTAATTATTATATTAAATTCTTTTTTCAGATGCAACGATGAAATTAATAAAATTTGTTTAACATGTTATAATTAAAAATTATTTAAGTAATTAAAGTTATTTGGTATTATATTTTAATTGACGAAATAGTTTATAATGTAAAACTTAGATTTTATTTATTTTATTATTTTATTACAAGTGTATATTATATGTATGAAAATAAATTATTTTTTTTTTTATATGAAAAATGTGTTTAAAAAAACTTAGGTTTTTCCATGTTTATATTAGGTGATTTATATTTAATAATAGTAATTATTGGATTTAAATAGTTTTCTAAATATTTTTACTTTATATTTAAAACTTAATTGTCATAATTGTACTTTTCAGTTGTATATTTCTACCTGTATTTATCTGACTAAAAGACCATGAATTAACCAGTTTCAATTTAGTCTTCAAATGTAGATAGTAAAATGATATTGTAATATCTTTGTCCTCATCGACCATAAAATAATAGGTTTCAGATCGGACTCAAATGTACAAGGTGATACCAAATATAAATAATCAATCTAATGAGTTAAAAACCCTTTATTAAAATATTTTTAAAAAAATACACATAAACAGATAAAAACAATCCAACGTATATCGTTGAACTGGCGTACCATGACTTCTCTCCTCTATTTTCTTTTGCTTTTATCTGTTTACAATTAAGCTGCCTCAGCACATTTGCTTCACTGGCCTACATTACAAATATGCTTTTCAATTTGTTTATAGTTGTCACCTATAGCTACACTCCCCTATGTTAATTAAAAATATGCCTTCATATTTTATACTTAATATTAATTACAATTAAAATGTATATGACTACATAGTATGTAGTATTACATAGTATTATGTAATATAATATATACAGTGTTTACAAATAAGAACAATTCTAAATTATAGCAATTGGGGTGTAAGGATGTGGTTTATGTACACAAGGGTTCTATCTAAATCTATTTTTTTTTTATTTAGAATTTGGTGGGTTTTGAATTGGGATGAAATTTACAATTTGTTCAAAATCTTTTCATCTATTTTTTTATTTCTTGTGTTCTTTTTTAGTTTTCTCCGATATTTTTTTAATGTTGAATGGTTTGTCATTCACATCTTTTTTGTTGTCTGACATCTGAAATATTTATAGCATGATATTAATGTTTTAAAGTGTGTTCATTTTGTTTTACTTGTTTTTTTTTTTATATATTTTTATAGCGATTTAGATCCTTAGAGTAGATGTACATTTTTTTTGTTTTTGGGATGTTAGGTATGTAATACAATGTAACTGGAAAGGGAATAAATTAAATTGTGAATTTGGTTTTTAAGGAATGTCTTGAATAAATTCTTTCTACAGTTTTTATCTTGTGATCCTTGTTGCGGTGTCTTGTTTTTTTTTTGTTGTTTTGCTGATGATACATAATATATTACAATATTGGTAGTGGTGCCCAACGTGATTCGTAATCCACTACCCGAATTTCTTTTATCATTTGTGTTATAATTTGTTTTAATTACAAGTAAATTTTGTGTGTATTACACATATTGCGTTTTGTACATTTTTCCATCAGATTGAACTTCTACGGTGAGAAGACTACGAGCAATTGGTTCTATCATTTTGGTGTTTGACACACTAGAGGTGAATATTAGTGTATGGTTATAATAAATTTGTATATATGCGATCTATAATTACAAATAATTCTTCGTTTATCAATGTATAATTTTTAATGTTAATTAATTTTATAAATTTACTGTTAAAACACTCCTAATACATTTTTCTTACAATAAATTTAATAAAACTTCCAAATAATTTAAATTAATAGGGATTTTAACATTATAATTTAGGTATATAATTTTAGTTAAAAATAATTAATTATAATTAAACACAGTTAATATATCCAAGTAAAGATTTAGGACTATTTAAATTAATTTTTCAATTTCATAATTTAATGAATCAACTTAAAGACCCTGAATCGGATTTTTCTATAACAAAAAATACTGCAACAGAAATCTATAATCTCAAAAAACCATTTCTTATTAAATATTGCGAAAATAAAAATTTAAATCAACAAGTAAAGCTAGTGAATTAAGAGCTAGACTTCAGTGGCATAGCCAAAAGGGGGGCTATAGCCTCCCCTATGAGCCGTGTTTATATGTATAGTGTATCTATGTACTAAACTAGTATACTACTATTTTTATTTAAGTATTTTAAATCATTGGTATTAACTAAATTTTAATGAATAACGAGCGTTTGTCTTTGGCGTAGATATTACAGATTACTAATTAGGGATGGGCCAAAAATATCGATATATCATCCGATAATATTAATATCGTCGACTACGAACGAAAACCTCGTAACTCGAAATTTTCATAATTTTTTTTTTTTGATGCACTGCATTTTTGTGCATATTTTGATATCAAATTACCATATTATTTCTAAGTGATTTTATAAGATATCATAACACGGATATATAATACAACAAACTGAAATAACAATTATTAGTACTAGGAAGGGCTGTAGCCTATTTGCGCCCCGAGGGTTATGGACATTTGCGCCCAAAATAAAAAACTTAACACCCTGATTTATAGCCCAAATGCGCCCATTTTGCATGCAACGTTGCCGTTGTTGTTTAAAAATATACAATTCTATGTAAAATCAAAATTAAAAAAAAGTAATAATTTTAAAAATAATGTTAAATACTAAACAGTATACATATTATATATACATATATATTATTTATATTGCATTAAATTATTAATTTCAAATAGAAACATTTTTACGTAAAATCAAAATAATTAATAAATACAATTACAATAATATCACATATACATCTAAATTTGTTAAAATTACTAAATTAGAAATCTGTTCAATTGCTTCGTTGAGTGATTTAGGAACTGAGGGTAATATTTTTCGACGTTCTCGGTATATAGACTTTCTGATATTATGAACATCAGAATTCTTAGCGGTGCTGCACGTGGAAAGCTCTGTACGTATTATTTTATTAGGTCGTAAAGTTAAATCTTCACACGCTTTTCTTTTACACCTACCTTGAACGTCCAGTAAGTTTAAATTTTCTTCAGTTTCCGGATCATGGGTATGGCTGTCTTTAATTTCGGTTAACTTCGTTTTTGAACTATTGGTTTTGACTTACGCACTACAGGTTTTTTTTACACAACGCCAACTTATATCTCCAGAAACAAGGGTTCTACTCACGTGATATTTAAAATAACGAAAAACTAAACAAAGTTTTTGTTTACTTGAATTAGTTATATAAAATTCCATTATAGTAGTACTCACTATTCATGTACTGATGCAACTGACACATATAAAATACAACTGATAAATGCATTTTTATATAATATAATCTTATCGATTGGGATTTTACAATTTCGATTAGCACGACTAACGACAAAATATTATTATCTTTATCGATTTTGATATTGGTTTCGATTAGATTGGGAAACGATCAAATATTATTTTAGATTTTATAGTTACACGCCAATATACTCAATAAATGGCAACGTTGCACGATTTTCACCTGATCTGAATCGGGCGCATATGGGCTATGATTTGGGGCGCAAATGGGCTACGATAAATGGGTTCGGGCGCAAATGGGTTGCGCCGCTAGGAAGTAGAGAGTAGGGGTTGGGATTTCCAAATGGTTATTTTTACCATATTACACATTATAATAATTATAATGTGTAATATGGTAAAAATTATTTAAATTATTTACAATGGATTGTTGTTTTTATTTAGACATGTTAGATTATTTAATAAAGAAAAACTTGGTAATTCATATTTTAGTGTTGTTACTTAGTAGTTTGTTATTCATTTATCATTCGACAATAGTCTTAGAATTTTTTATAATTTATAATAAGTTAATTATGAATTTATAATATAAATGTATATAAGTAAATTGCATTTAATTTGCTTCATAATTGTTATTATTTGGTGTAACTATTTGTACTTAAAAACATACACTAAAAAATTAGAACCCACATTTTATATACTATAAAAAGAGAAAAAAAAAATCAAAATATGTGATATATCAGAATATCGATATATTTTGGGGAAAATATTGATATCAATTGATAAATTTTATATTTAACCAATATCGATAGTATCGATATTTTTTCATTTTGGCCCATCCGTATTACCATTGATTATAGAATAGAGTATATTCTATAATATATTTATAATGAATGGTATTATTAATACTTCTAGTTTCACGAGCGCTTCCCCGCAGTAAGGCATTTGGCTGGCTTATCATAAAAGAACGTTATCATAACTTCAAATTGTAAAATGTAAAACGTAGGAGCTAGAAGATCTATTTTGATTTAAAAGGTATATATTAATATACTATTAGGTATATTATAATGTATAGTTTTATAAATTCTTTACATTTGATGAATATAAATTATATCATGTCCTAATGTATATGGTAGGTAGGCAGGCACGTAGCTAAAGAAGGGCCAGATGTGCTTGGCCCACCCTAATATGTGTCCGGCCTTAGGCTGGCCCACCTTAAGTATTGAGAGGGGCTCATTATTATATGATTGCTTTTAATTTTTACCAAATTTTTAATATTGCTTAAATATGACGCAAATAAAACCAAATGCATCGAGTTTTAATTATAATCTAAGTAATGTAACTTGTACCTAAATTTAAACAATCGATTAGGAAATAATTGCTATTTATAGCTAAATACCGGTACTATACTACAATGTCAAGTTGTTCTTATCATATCTAGACAGTGATTACTGTATACTTATATGTCTATTTTTAAAATACTTTGAGCGAGGGTATTGTCATTATATTGATTCATATAGAAATACAGAATTATATCATGGTCTCCGATTGGGCACTTACATTCACATTCAGCGCACGCCACACTTCAATGCGACGTGCATTGATCTCTTAATTATCAAAACACTCAAGACCAACAAATCTCCTGGCCACAATCAAATCAGTAATAAAATGTAATAAAATGCTAAAAAATATCCCGGCTAAAACCATCATTCATCTCACGCATATACAGGTATACAATATCATATATCAATATCATCGTCTATCATACTTTCCCTCCACTTAGAAGTCAGCAGTTATTATTCCAATCCTTAAACCCAGCAAGCCTCCAGACAAAACGGATTCGTACAGGCCAATTAATCTGTTACCAGTGTTCGGAAAAATCCTGGAAAAATTACTCCCCAAGAGACTAGTATCAATTACAAATGAAAAAAATGCATTACCTGAATTCTAATGTGGGTTTCACCCAAAACACGCCACTTTTCACCAATTCCATCGAGTTGTTGATTTAATTGCAACCTCCCTCGAAACAAAGAAATATTGTTCCGCAGTATTCCTTGACATAGCCCAAGCATTCGACTCGGTTTGGCACACTGGCCTACTGTTCAAATTGAAAAAAATCTTTCCCGCGCCATACTATCTCCTACTCAAGTCCTATATCGAAAACAGGTCCTTCGGTGTCAAAATACATTCTACTTTCTCTGGCTCTCACGACATACTTGTTGGCGTTCTGCAAGGGAGTGACACTGCCCCTTTTTGTACATAATATTTACAGCGGACATTCCTACCACCGAAAACATCCTGATGGGCACATACGCCGACGACACTGCCATTTTAGCCTCAGAACCCGATCCACTCATCTGCACTCGCCTTCTCTAAAATCGCCTCAAAATGCTATCAAAATGGTGCAACACATGGAAAATTAAAGTAAACGAACATAAATCAACTCATATCACCTTCACCCTCAGACCAAAGGACTGCCCCGAAGTTTTTTTTAACAACTCTATAATTCCTCACTCAAGGGAAGCTAAATACCTAGGCCTGTTACTCGATAGAAGACTCACCTGGGGTCCCCATCTCAAAACTAAAAGGAAACAACTATCATCTACACATTATCAGACCTCTCCTCTAATCCAACATGAAGACCTCAAAGTCCCATCCATCAACCAGACAACAGCCACTTACTTCCAAAGACTCCACTTCAAAATGTAAGGCCACTCAAACCAACTCATAGCTCAACTGCAGACAAAATTTCTTCCTGGTAACCCTGCTTGGCGCCTAAATCGAAATTGGTCCAGAGACCTTCTCAAAAATTATACATAAATTTATTACTCAAGTAAAGGTAGCTCAACTGTAAGCCTCCCTTCTCAATGACCCATCACTGTCATCCCTCCCTCAAATTTACTCATGGTACATTTAGTATAGATTGTAAATATTCAATAAACGTTAATAAAAAAAAAAAAAAAAACTTTAATCATTGGATTTATCCATTAATTTATTATCTATGGCCGTACGTAAAATAGTCACGTCATATCACAGATTGTTTCTATGGTCATATACGCCTTGAGCGGTGAATGTATTTTGATAATAAATAATTGTGATAAGACATAAGTAGAATACATTTCGTTTAAATATGAAATAATATTTAATTTTAATAAATAAATTATTGTACAATACCTGATAATAGTATTTTAGAACCATATTTCTTAAGATTTATAAGGAAGCAAATATGTTTTCGTTTATGAAATTACTCATTAAACCCACCACCTCAGGTTGAGTATATTTAAATTTTCCTGATTTTGATCAACTCAATATTTTATTTGTTTCAGATTTAACCAGTCGGTTTATATCTTCTCAAGTGAAAACCGCCATAGTTATGTTGAACATGGGTGGACCGCAACATGTTGATCAAGTTGGTGGTTATTTAAAACGCATAATGACTGATCGAGACATGATGCAACTACCAATTCAAAAGTAAACATTTTTTAAATTAATAAATTAATCTAATTTGATGAAAGTCAACATTCATAGACTTATGATGCATCTGTTTTTAGTACCTTGGGGCCATATATTGCTAGAAGAAGAACATCTGATGTACAGAAGAAATACGCTGAAATTGGAGGTGGATCACCAATACTTAAATGGACCAATCTTCAAGTAAAATATTGTTTACTGAAAAATTAAATCTTGGATGGTAACTTTTATGCAACGGTTTTAGGGAAAATTGATGTGTGAAAAATTAGATAAAATATCTCCTAGTACTGCACCACATAAACATTATGTAGCATTTAGATATGTTGATCCATTAACTGAAACTACTTTGGAACAAGTTGAGAAGTAAGTTAGTTGAAAATTTTGTTCAATATTTTTATGGCAATGCTTCAATGTAATTTTTAGAGACGGTGCTAAAAGAGTTGTACTGTTTTCTCAATATCCTCAGTATAGTTGTGCTACCAGTGGGTCAAGTTTTAATGCAATTTACTCACATTTTCTCATAAAGTAAGCAAAACTTCGATTTTGTACATCATATAATAAAGTATATTTGGTTTTACAGAAAATTTCCTGAAGATTTAAAAATGAGCATAATTGATCGATGGGCAACACATCCGTTATTGATTAAAACAATAGGTTCAAGAATATCTGATGAATTAAAAAAATTTTCCGAAAGTGAGAGAAACGATGTTGTTATACTGTTTTCAGCACATTCTTTACCATTGAAGGTAATATTATATTTTATTTATTTAATATAGGTTAAATATAGAAAGGATTTTTTTTTTTAGTACAGTGAAATGTTTTCATATTTTAAAATTATTAATTTCAGTGAGTAACCCTGTTTTATGTATTAATACATGTTCATACACCAGTGGTGCATAACTAAGGTGTCTAGACATACCTCTTGAGGAATCAGGTTGGAATTGGTATTCAATGTTAAATTTGTACTACCAAATAATAAATTTGAGAACTAAAAATTATTTTTTAGTTATTATTCAAACAGTACTCATTAAATAATATGAAATATTAGATATAGGTTATTTATATCAACTTTTGAAAATTAAATTATACCATACATTTTCCATGAGATTCTACTTTATTTTAGATGAAACTTTAACAATAAATACAAGAATTTACTGAAAGTTACTATTACAATATTATTGAGATTTTATTTAATTGACTGCACTGGATTTTCTATTCTTATGACTTATCTATAATTATTTTATTATTATAAAATTATACATCATCATTTGTCAGCAATTCAAACTTTTTATATACTATATTTTTTTTTAATATCAAGTTTTCTTTATTTCCAATAACAGTAAACACAATTTAGACTTTTATTATGTTCCATAGAATAATAAAAATAGAAAATATTAACCAATTTCCCAATGCTTAAAATATTCAAGTTTTATTACTAAAAATTAATATACGACTATAACTTCAGTCAATTTAATAATTAAAATTGAAGCCTGAATAAAAATGTACATAGTTTAGTTGTTATTGACTGTTATGTCTCAAAAAGTTCCATCATTTTATAGAGTATATCTATTATAATTTATTTATTATTGATTGTGTAACTGGACATTATGAGTTAATTAATTTAATAGTTTGAAATAATTTTGTTTTTACTTATAATCAGTAATTATATTAATTACTTTTGTTAGGCAGTCAACCGAGGTGATGCATATCCTTCAGAAGTGAGTTCAACGGTTCATGCAGTTATGGAAGAACTAGGTTATGCTTATCCTTATGCTCTTGTTTGGCAGTCTAAAGTAGGTCCATTACCTTGGTTGGGACCATTCACTGATGATGCATTAAAAGGTTTTAAATTTATATTTGTTTGCAGAAAATAAAATATTTTACATTAAATATATTTTTATTAAAATGCTTGTCGATTCTTACAGGCTATGTGAAACAAGGGAAAAAAAATTTTATATTAGTACCAGTTGCATTCGTTAACGAACATATCGAAACATTACATGAACTTGATATAGAATATTGTAAAGAACTCGGGGAAGAAGTAAGACAGTTAAATTCTAGAATACAGTATATAAACAGTTTTAATAAAACTAAAAATGAAAAAATAAAAAATAAATTTAAAATACATGATTAATTATTAGTTAATATTATTTTGTTATAACTTAACATGTTTCTTTTATAGCTTGGTATCAAAAAAATCCACAGGGCCGCTGCACCTAATGATCATTCCTTGTTTATTGATGCAATTGCCGATATAGTATCACAGCATCTTCGTGAAAACAAACCTGTTAGTCCAAAATTTCTTTTAAGATGTGCACATTGTGTAAGTTCGCGTTGTTATGAATCCAAACAGTGGTATTCAAATGTCTGCAGGTCAACATAATGTAGTTAGATTATGACACAAAACTATGTGTTGTCAATGCATTCAAAAGAACTTTTTATTAAGGGAAAATGGAAATTTATACCGGTTAATAGAAATGTAATCATACAAATTAGTATTCTTTTTTTCTAATATAATTTGTATTTTATAATAATAATTATATAAATTATACAAAATCACTTTTATACAAAGAAATTTTTTTAAAACTTATTCAAATAGGGACTATACAAATATTAGTGTTGGATGCTGTTTTTTTTAAATTTTTATTACATAACCATAAAAATCAATAATTCTACAAACATGTATAAATATGATTGAGAAAAAGGAAAGTATAGAAGTGTCATTGCACTTGTCTGGTATAATTTTTTGACAATTCATAAAGAAAAATCACAGACATTCAGTTTAAAATTAATTAAATATCTTAAGCATTTAAGCGCTTCTAAAAAAAAAAGAGAGAGAAAGAAAGATGTATATAAATATATAGTGTACATATTTAAAATGAAAAACATCACATAACCCATGTATAGGTGTGACAGAGAACATCTGAACATTGGCACAGTTATTTTGGGCGTTTCTGTAGTTTTCATTATATTATACATACATACATACATATATATATACTGTTATCATATAAATGAGTATGTATAAATAATCAAAATGAGAACAAGATGTGATATATTATTTTACCATCTTTCATCAATATTTTAAGATGAGTTCTGTATTATTTGTACACGAACATAATCTGGTTAGTTATGGATGACTAGCCCATTGGATCACTCAAAACCTAAATAAAATAATAGTAGTTAATATTATGATATTCAAATATTGATAAAATTGAATGTTATACCTGGTGGTAAAGGAGGAAGAGTGTCGTTAGCATGAGATGTAGCACCATGCATGCCAACACTATTTGATGGACCCGCTGCAGAGTTATTTGTATCATTATAGTTGAGGAAGTCCCAAATTAGTATTGTATCATCATGTGAAGAACTGACTATTTGAAACTCATCAAACTGGAGTCGAAATACTCGTCCAGAGTGCTCCTGCCGGATAAAAATTCCTCCTCTCTCAATCACGAAAAAACAACAAATCATAAAAGAGAACGTTGTGTGAAACTTACCATAAGTGTACGGAGACATAGAGTTGATGCTGGAGCTCTGGGATCTAAAGCTGCTACTAAATTCCATACTTTGATTTTCCTAGAAATATTATCAAGTTAAAAAATAAGTTAAACAAAATGGTATTTAAAAAAATTAAATTGTAAAAATATAATAAGGTGGTAAGATAAATTATTATGTGTCCAACAAATTTTACAAAAACTTAAAATTAATATTAATGATACAATAATATATTGTGCATTTAAAACTTACCCATCATATGCTCCACTAACAATTCTTTTACTATCAAACCTAATACACCGTACAAGTTCTTCGTGCCCTTCAAGTACTCTCAAACATGCACCATATTCTATGTCCCATAACCTAAAATAATAAATAAAATGTTATACCATGTAAATCGCACATGCAAAAGTATTTAACTAGTACCTAATGGTGTTATCAGAACTTCCACTAACAACTAATCGGTCTCTATATTGAAGACAGGCAATACCACGTTTGTGACCATTAAGAGTTCGTACAAACTCACAGCTTGATGTGTTCCATACTTTAATAGTACGATCTCCGGAAGCTGATACAATATACTTGTCATCAAAATCAACCACATTTACTGCAGCTCGGTGTCCAACTAAGACACGACGTAAAGTCATTTCACTAGGTGACACCATATCCCATACAGCAATTGATCGATCCTAAAACAATGAATACAATTTAAAACAGTAATTCAATTATATTTTAACTTATCAATATAAAACATACTTTTGAACAAGTGACCATCATATTGTTGCTAAACCTTAAATGTAATACTGCTTCACAATGGTGTATTAGAGTGTTGACCATTTCACCGTTAACAACATTCCATACTCGAACTGTACTATCACTGGAACCACTCACAATCACTTTGTCGTCATATTGTAAACATAAAACTGACCCGGTATGGCCAGTTAATACCTGCATAAAAACACGTATTTTATTAATTCCACTATTTTGATTAGTAAAATTCATAATAGATTACCTGAACACATTCTAATGTATTTCTATCCCATATTTTTATGGTATTATCACGTAAACCTGAGACAATTTTATTGTCATCATACTGTAAACAATATACACCTTTGGAGTTTTCTGAACGGCAATTTATCCTTTGTAATAGAAAATGGCCAGTTCGCCAATTTGATTCTATACTCTGAAATATAATAATGACAATAAATATTATAATATAAGTCAGGGATGGGCAACTAGAAGTTACTAAAGGGCCAATTTTTAGAAAATTTAAATCTAGCGGGCCAGAACATAGAAAAAAAAGATCATTCAAAATATGAATTTTAATTAGCATTTATATATATGAAAATAATAAATTCAACACACACGATAGCATAATCCGAATGGTACGAAGAAACTGATGTAGTTAAATAGTTTGGTAATAGCTATGGTTGAAAGTCATACTTATACATTCATATGACATTTAGACATTTAACGATGTTAAATACTAGATAACAATTATTATATTGATAAGTTAGAGCATAGAGGATAAACTTTAAAATATTACGGGCCAGATAAAAAAGGCTCACAGGCCGGATGAGGCCCGCGGGCCGCCAGTTGCTCACCCCTGATATAAGTTATAGCACAATTATTTGTACATAGAAAATAAAACTTAATATTTTAATATAGATCCTAAACAGATCTTGGGATTTATTGTAATTTATATGCATTATATTATTTTATCATTTTAAACACAGAAAATTGGCAAACATTACATTCTAAACATGATAATAATATTAAACACTTAGAATTACATTGATGAATTTTTAAAATATTTCATTGCTAATATAATTCAAAGATGTATAGTAACAATTTTATAAAAAAAAAATGTGAATATTTTATATAAAAAAAATATTTTTGACCAATTATTTAATAATTAAAAATTATAGTTATAATTAGTTTTGAAATATTCATTACAAAAAATAATAATGAAGTCAATAATAAAAGTACAAACAATGTAATATAAATATTACATTTTTAACACCCAAGCAAATTTACTTAAAGACTTTTCATTTAAACACAAATATTTAAGTTAAAAAGAATTTGTAAAATTTTTTAAGTAGTAATATAATTAAATAAGATTTAAAATTTAGGATTTTAGAAGTAAATTAAATTAAAAAAAAAAAATGACATACTTCTATATCTTGTATTATTTTAGGAAACAGAGCCCTATAGGAGAAATGGTCTGGGTGATGTTCGCCTGGCTTTGGCTTGAACAAGTATTGAATCCTAAAAAGTAAAGAAATTTGTAAAATTTATGATTCAAAATATTATAACATAAATAAAGTTATATTCAACTTACCACCCTCTTCGTTCAGCAAGACCTCGCCATAATGAATCGGTACGTACTTTACGTTCAATTAGCTTTTTCCATAACATACCTTCTGATATTACCCTATACCATTCTTTACACACCAATTCTGCAGCATATAAAGACTCAGCATCAAGATAGGATAAAATATTTTCGGCCACATGATCTAGGCCTTTTTCTAAAAAAAAAAAAAATAAATAAATAAATAAAAAAAGCAATTATTTACTAATAAAATAATAAAAAATTAAAAATTATATATATATAATATATAAATAAATAAACATAGATTAAACATATATAAATAAATAATTAAAAACTTAGTCTAGAGCAGCAGTTCCCTAACTGTGCACCATGGTGCTCTAGGGGCACCACGACTATTTTCTAAGGGTACCACGGTCGACGATTCATAACAAATAGTTTAAAATGAATAAAATTGTTTTAATAATTAAATGTTTTAATTAAACTTTATAGCAAATAATATAATATTTTCTATTATATATTTGGATATTCTCATTTTAACCTAATAATAATTTTTATTTATTTATTTTTTAAATTTAAAAATGCATTGACTTATAAATAAGTAATATTTTAATAAAATTGGTTATCAATAAGTATTTTTTTTTATTTGTTCTGTCTTAAATGTTATTCACAGCAGGGCACCGTGGCTAAATTAGGGCTAAAAAATGGCACCGTGGAAAAAAATGTTTGGGAACCGCTGGTCTAGAGTATTATTAATTTTGTAAAGTACGACCAGTTTCAAATTAAAAATTCATCGTCAGGTAGTTTTGTATTCTATATACAAAATCAATAAAATCACGACTCATGAACGTGATGAATTTTTTATTTGAAACCGGTCGTGTTATACAAATATAATAATACTCCAGGCTAAGCTTATATTTATTTAAATATTTATTATTTACTGTCCTCATGAATGATTGGTAAAATATAAACTATAATACTTACTGGGTAAGAGTGATATGAAATCTCTCTGTAACATGGGTTTTAAATATGTGTCGATGTGTCCATGTTGGTAGTGACACATCCGAGACAATAGGTGTTCGACAAAGTCGATTTGATGCTGTTCGCTCCATTTATCAAAGTACATAAGACACAACTCTTGTTCAGTGGCAAATTGTGGAGATGCAACACCATTGGTTGCAGAATCTTTTCGGATTGTTGGATCGTATAATATCGTCATTGGTGAATACTGAAAAAAATAAAACATCACATAATGAATAAATACTATTTTTTTTTCAATGAGTGAAAATGGTTAACTGGTTGAATATTAAAAAGAATGTTTATAATTCTTAAATTGTTAATAGTACAAAAACAATAATGTGTAATCTTTATTTAACAAGTTATTGATTTATTACATAACATTTTATAATTTTAAATGCAATAACTTTAAGTAAAAATGGTTATTGTACACTAAATTAATTGGTGAGATATTATACTTTAAGAATTTATTATATATTAATTTAAAATCTTAATATATATATTTATATATATATACCTATTTTTTGTTACAAGAACTTATTATTAAAATTGAATAACTATTTAAGTTTTTCTTGTAATTTTTGGTAATTCTTAATTGTATGCATACTGAAATATTTTCTGTGTGTATGTTATTATTTAAAATTGTAATAATTATTACATACTTGTTCTACTAACACCATTTTGTCATATGAAATGCCTCACTTTAAAACGAACTTAAATGAACATAAAATTAAAATATAATAACTCGCGATGATCGTTTACTGTACCGTAATAATTTTAAAATATATTCTGCGGAGTGTGGGGTATATAGTGTATAATTCGAAACGCTTTTACTTTAGAACCGACTAGAACTACAGCTCACTGTCATGGCGCGTTCGTATGGTTCGACCTTACACAATGTGAAATTTAGAATTTCACGCTTTTCCTATACAGCTGACAACGATAAGGTATAAATAAATCGCTTTTCGTTCAGACCTCTCCTAGTTTTTTCTTCTAAGAAAAATAAATATATATAATGTTGTTTTAGAAAGTGTATTAAATATAATTGATTACGCGTGAAGATGTTTTATCGAAAAATTATAGAAATGATTGACAGAAGTTTAATATTAATGAAAACGAAATTCGAAAAACACCACCAGCACGTACGTCATTTAAAAAGTGTCAGACATTTGAATAAATGTTTCATTATTATTTAGATCAGGTGTGTTTTCACTACAGATACGTAAATATGGGATAATCGACATCATGTAATAGACATAATTAGTTATTATGAGACCACGTTGTCCATAATAAAACAGAACACGATGTCAAAAAGAAATCACTGAAAACGAGTAATCGATAATAAGTCGGATGAAACTTCAATACATTAATAATGCAATGCAATAGGTTGATAAAAAGAGGCGGATAAAAAAAAAAACAAAATACAAGTCCGCATGCGCGACAATAGCACGACACAAAAAACCAAACTATAACTGCCAAGGTTTTTTGAAATGCCGCCGAGACAACACGTAGAAAGAGAGGGAAGTTTAAAATAAAATCGAAAACTGACGGGAAGCTATGATAAAAATAATAACGATAATACTCGTAAAGATTTAGACATTTAGACACACGCGAAATTATTAACCGAAAGCACACACGCGGACGTAACAACAATGTTATAATAATATAATGATAATAATAAAACGGCTTGGTTCGCGTACGACACACTAGTCTCTACTACCGACTATTACTACTAAAAGTACTGGATGATATCGTACGACTAGACACAGACCGCGAGGAACGGTAGACGACACGATACGCGCTGAGGAGCATCGGGCCCGGTTAGCCCCGCTTTGTGCGTTTGTGCGAGGCAAATAACCTGGCCGACCGGCACCGCCACAAAGTAGAGTCGGTGGTACGGACCCGTAGACACGCGGAGAGAAGAGCTGCACTTATGCTCCCTTCGACATGATAGTATAATGATTATACAGGACGATTGTTTTAACGTTAATAATACGAGTAATTATGTACGATGAATTATACAAATATGACGGGGGATCTTCACACTCTACTCCCCTGCTGCTCGGATTTCGAAAATAATATTATGAACTCGTGCAACCGAAATAAAATCTTTAGGTCTAATGTTTTTACATATAAGTGTGTGTTGGTCAACATTTTCGGACCATTTAATGGTATAAAATATATAAAAATATTATTAAGTTCCTGCCGTTTGTACTTCGCGAAAAAACGTCGTCCATCAATAATGAGGATATAAGTCGTAGACAACAATCTTTCTGATTCATGTCGAAAGATTCACCCTGTATACGTGCACATTAATGACGATGACGATCACAACGATAATAATAATAATATAAAATGTGGTATTGTTGTAGTTACCAGACCAGTTT
This sequence comes from Sipha flava, assembly GCF_003268045.1. Taxonomy (NCBI): domain Eukaryota; kingdom Metazoa; phylum Arthropoda; class Insecta; order Hemiptera; family Aphididae; genus Sipha; species Sipha flava. Next base: position 2,034,173 of record NW_020271726.1, read on the forward strand.
CCCCGTGGCTTTGGTCTGGTGAATAACAGCGGTACGGATTCTCGATACACCGTATGCTCCCTTCTCTTACTATACTCGTGCTATCACTGCTCCAGCGGCGACATGATTCTTGCCTGTCGGGTTAATATTAAATGTATTTGTTTTTTTTTCCCCATTTATTTCAAACGTTCCTCTTTTAATTCTTCTTCGATACGATGACACTACCGCACATTACTTTTTTAAGCAAAAAATCAAACCGAGCTACACTGCGGTAGTGTACGTCATGCGTCTTGACTCCGTTTTGACCTTCTTGACTGACGATTGCACACAGTATACGACGCGTTTCCTATTTTGCTCCTACTACTACTACTATTATTACTCTTATTCTGCAGATCCGTCTTTTTTAATGATAATCAGTGACGTCACTTGGAGTAGATTATTGGTGAACATATATATATATATAATATTCATGAACATGTGTGTTACGATAACTTATTTCCGGTTGAGTCAATAACCGTTTAGTCGTTTCCGTGAGTCAATTATCTATATTATTATAGTTTTTTCATTCTATAAAAAACACTCGAATATACGGTTTCTGATTTTAGAAACAATTCGCGATTTCGTAAATCATAAACACTGTTTAATTATTAATCCTAATAATTCCACACACAGTTCTGCAATGATACTTTATTCCATAACTGTTCTTGTTTATTTCGATTATTATACGCGTTTAATTGCCTAAAATTGGTCATCAATAAGTCTACCCATATTATAAAATCAACTTTGAATATAATTGGGCAAATAGTTTTTTCTCCGGTATTCGATTTATCAAATATCAATCTAACTTAAAAGTTTTAGAATTGTAACAAAACGTATGATCTATAAATACATAACTTATATTTGATCTATATAATTAAGATTCAAATTTAATATTACACATACAATCGTAAAAACTGAATTTTATTACATTTATTGATATGTTGAATACATTACCTTATAGATAGCAAGTTATTATCATAACTGAAAACTTGTATTTTCCGACTAAAATTTAAAGATTTAAGAAAAATATTAGGTATATTATTTAAAAAATTAGTAAAATGAAACTTTTATGTAAATATGTAAAATAGGAAATATTTAAAAAGTATAAAAAAAGGCAGAAAATTTTTTTTTATAAAATTAGATTATGTTCTAAGAAAATATTTTTGTAAATAAAAATGTAGTTTGAAAGAAATTGTATTATTGAGGTGTAATGAATGATATTCTTTCTTTTAAAAAATTCAAGTAACTTATTATCATATTATATAAATTATTTACCGTGTAAACATCACAAATTATATTTATATTTTTTTTTAAAAAAATCATATGTTATATAACTAGCAAAGAGCTAGTCATAATTGACTTAGCAGAGTTATACTCGTTGTACTCGTTTATAATGTTAGCCATCTTAATTAAATTTGACAATATTAATCATTAATAAAAAATGACAAAAGATCTAAACAATAAAATACTTAAATTATAAACAAATAAAAATTAAATTGTTAAGGCAGTTTAAATTGTAAAATTAAAATAAGATTTTGGAGTTTTATTGATTTAATTTTTTAAATTCTTACATTTGTCGTAAGTAACGAAAATATTTTAATTTTAGGCAAGTAAATAAAATCTGTAAAAATAATATTATTTAAAACACAAAACAATATAACCAATGTTGAGTTACATTTTTCCAAAACTTTTTATTATTTGGGATTTATTATTGATTAAATGAGTTAAATGTTGTAGTAAAATTTATTATTTTTTATCTAAGTGACATGAATTAATTTACTATGCAGATTATAATGGAAGGTTTAGTCTATTTCTCTGACTAGTTACCAACATCGTGAGCCTGACGGCTATTTATAATTTATTCACAGTTTTTTAACAAGTTTTTTATTTTAACCATTCTACCATTCACAATTATAATTGGCAAGCTAAAACATGGTATATTTGATAAAAAAAAAGACCATCTAAATCAATACAAACATTGTTTGATTATTAGTCTATTTGTAATATCGTAATGTGTAAATATAAACCAATAATAATAATAATAATTCAATTTAGTTTACAAATTTCAATATCGCAAAACTTAGATAAATTGAAATTAATGATTTTGGAGTATAATCCTTTTAAAATATAAATTATATAAAATTAATCGATCGCAGTAGTAATGATATGTATCCCTCAGTCGTAATGACAGAATTAAATTTTCTAGTTACTAATTATTGTGTAACCGAAATACTTTCTCTAAACATAATTAAAATGTTTTATCAATATAAAAATAGGTGTCATTGTGAAATTAATCAAGGTGTACAAAATATAGAAGATTTAGAAATAAATATTAAATAACTTAAAATAATAAGATTTTATTTTTTCTAGTCGTTATAATCGAAATTATTTAATATAATTTTTAGACATTTTTTAGAACTAGGTTATAATAAACATATGAATTTATATTATTTTTTAAAAAAAAATTTTTGTTATAAATATAACATTATTATGTAATTAAATAAAATATTTTAATAATCTTCATTTCACACGGTCAAATAATACAATAGCAGTAGTTTTGGAAAGTTTAAAACAATAACAGTTCAGTTATAAGGATTCAAAGCAAGAAAAAATGTATTTTCAAATAATATCTTTTATAGTGTTACTCTTAATATTAGGTATACTTATTATTATCATTAACAGCGGTGTTAACTGAAAATTATAAACTGCTATTACATTTAATTTCGTAAAATGCATTAAAAAATACATAGAATCAAGATAAATATTATAAATATAAATTTAAAATTAGTTTTTGATAGTCCGGAAAAATAGGTACATGATAAAACCTAATGAAAATATATGGAAACTGTAAAACACTTGATTTTATAAACACTCAATTTTAATAGCTAGATGCCGAAAGAATAATTGTACACTAAAAACTCTTGTAAAAGCTTCAATAGCTTAAATACAAGTAATTTAAATAATTTTTTTTTAATAGTTATTAATATTATAAAAATCAATTATATTTTTATTTTATCACGTATGTTTAATAAAAAAACAGATGTTTTTTAATATATTTTAGGGATTCTAAGATTTTTACAATTTAATATATGGGATTTACACTGGTTTATAGATATTTATTTTGTAAATTGGCAATTAATTTATTATGTAAAAAGCAATTATGTCCTAATATAATACAATTCAACAAACATTACATATAAAATCGATTTTAAAAGTTATTATATTTATTAACAATCCATAAGTAATAAGAATTATTAAGGGGAAAACCTCGTAAGTAACTTTTAATATACAAAAATAAAATATTTCAATTAGTTTAAATTTATTTTGTCATGAGAATAAATCTATAGCAAAATGAAGATTCTATTCATCTGAATTGTCTTAGTTTGGATAATTAGAAGTCAATGTACTCTAGCGGTCGTTAGAATAAACTAGCATAGATAAATTATATAGACAAAAGGATTTTCCTCTTAAAACGGAATAGAAATAATTTTACTATAGCCAATGGATAAAATAATAATAAAAGATTAAATTAGTATTTATTTTTATTAATCGTATGTTAATAATTTTGAAAGTTAGGTATACTTAATGCCAATATTAATACAATATAATTAAAATATTAACTATAAATTATCAAATCAGGTATTAGAGAAACTAATTCTATGTATAATGGATAGCTTTTAATACTCGTCCTTACTTCATTTAAATTTGAGTTGAATAAAATGTAGAAGTAAATTAATATTTTGAACTTATACAATTTAATTATTTATTCATAACAAAAAATGTAAAACGTTTTGGAGGTTATTTAAATATTTTTTAATTTTAAATTTTTCATTAATTCCTTCAACATTAAAAACTTATAAATATAAAAATTTTATTAAATTTGAAATGAAAAACTAATAATAAGAAAAAGTTGATCTCATTAGACTTAATATAGTCTAATATAAGACATTTTTAAAATTCTTTGACATCACCGAATTTATCAGCACTTAATAAATATAATATACCTTAGTTTTATCTTAGTGACTAGTTGCAGGTGATAAACAAACAAATTAATAGTCTTATAATACATATACATAAAAATATTTTATTAAATAAAACTACAAAACAAGTTTTTAAATTAGGCATAGAATATACTGTTTTGTTAGGTATAAAATAATATAGTTCAATAATCACAAGTAATATATATTTTTTTTCTAGAATAAACTGGAATATTAATTTAAAGTGTTGTTCTTATTAATACTTTTGAGATGACTAACGTTATTAATTATTTAGTAGGTTATATAACATTTTAAATTATTTGTAATTATATTTTCATAAAATATATCAATAGGTTTACTAATATTATACTTCATCAAATTAAGTAAATGTATACATTTAATATTCTAAGTTTTAAAAATTTAATTATTGTGAAAATGTAGGTCAACAAGGAAATTTTTTACTGTTCACACGCAAAAAAAAACCTGTATTTTATTTAATTTAAATACTAAATCATACAATAAAGATACTTTTAAGCAGACTAATATTCTTAATATTATAACACAATCACTAGCTAAGTTTTAAATATGTTAAAATAAAATACATATATTATAAAAAATGTTCTACACTTATCTACAAAAAGAAAAAACACACTTTATGATAATAAAACTAATATTTTAATATTTTTTTTATATTTTTTTTTTTTAAGAAAGTAGGACTGAGAAAATGTTAAGTACATTTATTAGAATATTAGAAACTTAAATTGCAGATTGTATGATTTAAATGGGATTTAAAACATAAGAAAATTATGTATAATAAAATATACTTTGGCACAGGTTAAATTAAATTAATTAATTTAAAATGTCACTAATTAAAAATTACCCTAAGTATTATAGTAACGAACAAAATTAAATAATGGCCTAAGTATATCTAGAAATAATTTCAATGAATAGTGTATACATTTAAATCTAGTAGGTATTTTAGTTATTATAATCAAAAAATATATACATACACAGATGAATGAATACATTCCTCAAAAATAAAAATAATTATTACATATGCAGTTAAATATTTCTCTAGAAATCAAATTTTATACATTACATATATGTCAATTGTAATAAATTTAAATTAATTTAATAAAAAAGCAAACACTTTAAATAAAAAAAAAATATAACTAATAATTTTTTTTACTTATATACTTATAACCGAGTATATAAACAATAAATAAGCAATAAATATGATATGATATTAAGATGCCACATAAATTTTATATGATACCTAATTTTGAATCAGATATTTATTACTACATACATTTTTATGAAAAATTTTCATCAATAATTTATGTAGGTCCTTAAATATTTATGTTATTTTTGTCTTTATTGATCTGTAAATACCTCAATCAACTCTTTATCAAATAATTGATATTCTATGAAATTATAAAGAATTTTATAATATAATCATAATAATAATTACTAGTACCACCAGGTTTAATCAAACTAGAAGGTTTAAACTTTTAAGAATTATCAATGAAAAATAAATTTTTATTTAAGTTTATATTATAATATAATACAGTGAGCACTCAGTAACCACTCAGAGCACTTCAGAGCTCCTTTATCATATTAACTTACTGCTAACACCCTCTTATTTAAATTTTTAAATTAAATTTTCTTCCTATATATATATATATATATATATATATATATATATATATATATATACAGTAGCGTTTTGATAATCAGAACACAGGCTAATCCAAAATACCCGGTAATCTGAACAAGCTTGAGAAATATTGCATTGCTGTATTAATACATATGTATGTGTATCATAATAATAGTAAATGTATATTTTAAATAATAATGTATTGTTCATATTATGTAATAAATATTACCTGTACATACATACATAAATAACTATAATAATTTTTTGTACACATTGTCTTTATAAATTACGAGTTTTTACATAATTAATACAGATAAAAATAAATTTCAAAATTTAAATTACAATAAAATTGATGATTTTATTAAGCCATGGATAATCTAAACAAATCGGTAATCCAAACGACCCCTTTCCCCGATTTCATTTGGATTATCGAGATCCTACTGTATATATATATTTATTCATCAGTATATTTAATTAAAAACTCTTATTTTGAGAAAATAGTAATGGTTATATTTTAGTCCTCTTAACAAAACAATTTGACTTTACTTTACAAAAAGATTTTACTTAACTATGAAAAAAAAAATTATAAAACACATATAAAAATTATGCCTATCAATGATTGCCCTGAGCCTGATGAGTAGTTGCTAATGTGGCGATGTCTGGTTTGATATTGGTCAAAGCTAAACGTAGATTACCTTTTATACAAATGTCCAACCGATTTCTTTGTTTAGTCAAAATCTGAACAACAACGCTGAATCCTTTTTCAACTAGATATGTTGATGGGAAAGAAAGAAACAACAATTTAACTTGTTTCCATAGTTGAGGATAAGTGTCTTTAAGCTTAACCTAGGCTAGCTCGTAACCGACCAGCTTAAAAATAAGTTATGTCTCACAGTAGTGTTTAAGATCGATTAACTCCATTTATATATAAGGTTCGAGATCTTCTATAGATTCAAACAAAAAGGATCTTAAATCCAATTATAGATTTGTAACTCAAATAGGTCTAGAAATCTTGATTTCATATCATTTTTGAGCTGCAAAATATGATCAGTGATAATTAGAATTTTTTTTTTCTGGAATTAAATCATTTGCGTTTGAACATGACTTGAGATTCGGAAACTGCCTCAGTTCTTGATGATTTATGTTTTTTTTATAAAGATCAAACTTAAAAATAAATAAGAAAATTATTCTTTTGGCCTTGATAAAGTTCATTTTATTCCCTTGAAGCTTCAAATTGACTTCAATCCTTTATATTCAAAAATATCTATGAGGTATCTACCCAATTTGAATTTTTTTTTGCTTCTAATTGTTCTTTAAGACAGGATCAATTTTATCGAGAAATTCAATGATAGAGTAAAATAATGTGAAAAAACAACACAAACATTTTCCTTTGGAAAGCTACCTTACTGCCATATACAAAAGTAATCTTTCAAAATCTTCATCATTATCATGAAAAAGTTCTGGAAATATGCGATCATTGAGTGAATTTGTTTTAATTTTGTTTACAGCTTTTATGACTAATTGAAGGGTTTTGTGCAAGATATGGCTACAGTTTTTTGCAGCTAAATGTTGTCAATGTATAATACAATGAACACAATTAATACCTTGAACAGCTTTTTTTAGGTGGGCTATGAACTCAACATGATGACCGTTCATTGAAGAAGCGCCATCCATTGCGCAAGTAATAATATTAGTCAAGGGGACATTTTTTTTGGTAAAATATTTCTCTACAGTTTGAAAAATAGATGACCCTTTGGTATCAATGATTAAACTTGTATCAAACAATATTTCCTCGACGATTTATTTTTCATTTATTTTAAATCTCCAAGTTTAATAAAGCTCACCGCCCCGTCGAAAATTATCGCCCCTCGGAGAGACCGAAATGCCCCCAAGGTGGTAGAATTACCCCCGTTAAGAACCACTGATATAATAGATTTCACTATAAAGAATCAAATATTTTTATTTTGAACATAGTTTAACAATGTTGTAAATTATTACTTTCCATTATTTTATGCACTTCATTAGAATTTAAATTTGTACAGGACAAACATTTTTATTTTCTAAGAATTTTAACAATGATCTTAAAAACTAAGACTTCATAAGGATTAAGTCCACAGTTGCAACTTAAGTAAATTGAAAAATAGGTAAGTACCATGTTTATTTTAAATGAAATGAAATGCTTAATTTTAATAATAATATATAAAAAATATATTCAGATAAAAACTAAGTCTCATTCAGTAAGAGATGAAATGGTTATGAAGAATTTTTCAAAGGATAGAGAAGATATTAATTGAACAGTAAGCAACTACTTAAAATAAAAGTATAATTACTACAAAATAACAAAAATTTACATATGTTATACCTACTTATAAACTAATATAATTTGAATTGAGGTACAATATCACTGTATTATGTTATTTTGATTTCATATATGGCATTTGAATTGGTATTCAGAGACAAGATAAGATAAGGAGACTTAAAGTAGATTACAATCTTGTAGTTTTCTTTTATTTTATTATTACTTTTATAACAATGAATAGTTTTATAGTAACTTATCCTTCATAAGAAAACATTGAACAATTCCTATAAGACAATGTGTATTTTTAAAGCTATGACTCATGATGATAAGTTTACACATACAACATTGCTTGTACTAATGTTTACTTTTTTTTTTAATAATATACTAAAATTTATTATTAAATTGTTGAAAGTATATAAATGTAAGATAATAATAATATATAAATAAAATAAAAAACTGCATTATAAAATTTAAAACTAGATTACTGTGTATTATTGTTTGTAAATAAAAACACCTACTTATTGTTTGTAATTATTTAAATGCATATTATAGTATAAGTTAAATTAATTTTATTGTACATGAAATTGATATTTACAATTAAAAGGTAACTAAATTCTACACCTAGGTTTATCTAATAGCATATACTTTGGTAGATAGAATAACTACATTGTTAAAATAATCAATATTTAGATATAATAATCTAAAGAACTTAATGGCATTTTTAAGATAATAATCATCAATGCCTATAAGTAAAATAATTAAGTTAACTATATTACTATCTTACAAAATATTCATGTTGCATACAGTTCCATCAACTGTGTATGTATTCATCTAGTATAGCAAGAAATCCTGATAGCTTAGATTTCAACAAATTGTCCAATTATTGTTGTAGACATAATTGCAGTTAAGCATTTATGCAATTACTACTAACGTACTAAGACCTATGCATGAAGCAAAGAGCGAAAGGAATGGCGGGTACAGTAAGTCAAAAGGGAGGTTCTCTTAGCATTGACTAGATCTTACCTGAGGATTACCGATATCGTCATCCACTATTTTATCAGTTTCCATAGCAGTCACATTGTCTCTATCCATTTGATTGGGCGCCACATTGAGCACAAGGCAACGCTCATGCCTGCGGCAACATCAGTGCACCACCAAGAGTCCGTTGTTGAAGTGGTCAGGAGATAGACGTTCGTTAGTGGCGGCGGTCGTTTAGCTGGTGGACGAGTCGACGGAAACGTGATTGTTGTTGCCTCTTGCCCTGGTGCGTTACCGACGAGACGCACGGAGTACGCGATTTTCACGGTGCACCACACGCGCGCGCGCTCACAGCAACAACACCCACTGGCTCGAGGCAGCCACGATACGACCGCGTTTTCGTCGGCGCGAGATGAACAATCAAATTAAAAAAAACAAAGAAAAAAAGAAACCAGCGGCAAGAAAAAAAAAAAAAACAACGAAAACAAAAATCAACGCGACCGTGAGCGTGTGTGCGTGCATATATTGTATATGCGTTGACTATGTGACTATGAATGACGTGTGTTGTAGCGTATAAATACTTGTACACTATATATTATTGTGTGTATCATTCACTGCTCCCGGATCGATTCGTATGGTGTTATTATTATTACTATTACTATTATTATTATTATTATTATTACTATTATTGGTATCGTTGCACGTACGTGAACTATATCAGTGAAAATAACGCGAACACAACGACGAGATCATTTTCATTTTTCACACTGCGGAGCGCGCGCGCAAGCGAGACGGAGAGAGTTTTTTCGGACAGTTTTCGCGACACGAATGGGTTTGGGTGCACGACTACGGGTTGTCATCGCATCAGTGCGGCCACGACGCGCGCGCCAAACATCTCTTAGCTGCGCGTTCGTGGCCGCCGTGCATCACGGTCGACGTGTGTGTTTGCCGTTTTTACGTGGGCTCACTTTTCCCGCTTCCAACGACCTACCGCTACGCAATACAGACGGCGGTTGATTGCGCGCGCGAAACGACGACGTCCACGTTATGTGATAACGATCACGTTGTGGTGCGAAATGAATGCACCATTTGCTATCAGTGGCGCGTTAGGGTAGACAATGTCTCATTGTCTACCCAAAAATATCAAGCAATTTAATTTTAAAAATTAGTTGTTTATTATAATATGATACTATACCTACTATATAAGTATTTTATTTCTTCATAATTTTATAAATAAAATGTTATTTACACTGATTCGTCTCAACAGTGTCTGTGTGAGTAACGAGTATGACTAAATATATATACAGTATAATTTTATTTATATCTTATCTATACCATAATTTCTCCGTTGTCGCCGTCAAATCGGTCGAGACATATTGAATTGTGTCTCTCTCTTGATGACGGGTATATGACATGATAAACGGGGGACGTACCCCACGTATTATCAAAATTATATGTATGGAAGAGACGTCTCAACGTAATATTTTAATAATTTAATTGCATTCTGACTGTGATTAATGGCACATGTTTAATGTTAATAGTTTTTTCTTAATGAAGTGATACATTTAAAACTTAATAAGTCAGATATTGTTATTATTTTAAATAAAGGTCTTGGTTCTTTTTCTTATGAAGAAAAATGCAACTTCAAAGGTAAGAGACCAATGCCACATTTATCATTAGAATATAAAGAAGCAAAAACTTTAAGAAAATTTCAATTGTCTTAGTATTCAAAATTTAACTGGTTAGCGGGAAGCATTGAAAGAAAGAAATACTGTTGCATATGTGTCTTGTTCAGAGGAGAGGATGAGTAGAGTATAAATGGTATTCCTAATATTAAAAACTTAGTTCGTAAAACTGAAAAACACTAAATTTCAAAAAAAAAAAACACCTAACTAACAAAGAAAGTTTTCATATGCTGGGTAAAAATAAGATTGAACATTTAATATCTGAGAGCCGTCGGTTAACTGTAATTAATCATAATAAACAAGTGAACATAAACAGATAAATATTAGCTCATTTAATCGATGTAGTTTGTTTTTTAGGGAAACAAGAAGTGACATTCCGCGGACATCGCGAGAATGAAGGTTCTTTAAATAAAGGAAATTATTGTGAAATTTTAGATTTACTTTCTAAAGAAGAGCAATTTATAAGAGAACACTTTTTGACAAATTCTTTTTTTAAAGAACTTCACACGACATACAAAATGACTTGATTCATTGCGTAACTACGGTATTAAATTCTCATATTTTAAAAGAACTTCAAATTATAAATTTTATATGAATACAAGCCGATAAAATTACGAATGTATCATGTCAATCTCAAATGAGTTTAATTTTTCGTTATATTATTGACAATAAGATCGAAGAATGATTTATAGTATTTTTTGATGTTTCCAAAAATAAGACAGCGGCTGGCTTATTCGAAGTTATTCTAAATGAACTTTCTAAGTGGAATATTGGTAAAAAAGTTGTGTGTCAAACATGATGGTGCTTCTATTATGGCTGGTGAAAAAAATGGGATGCAGTCAATTATACAAAATATTTATCCAATGGCTATTTTTATACATTATTACGCTCATCAATTGAATTTGGTTCTACTTCATGGAGCAAAAACAATAAAAGATGTTAAATTATTCATAGAAAACCTTACTATTTTCAAATTTTTTAGTGGATCTTCTAAAAGAAGTGTCTTATTAAGAGAGCAAGGATTTAAATTACCAAATCAACGCAATACACGTTGGAATTATCATTCAAGAGCTGCTGTAACTATAAATACTCATTTCAATGAACTAAAAAATGCCGAATCTCATGTAGTTGATGACTCTGACTGGGATTCTACTTCTGTTTGTACTACATCTGATATATTGAGTAATGTGAACAAACGAAAATTTGTTTACTTATTTGTACTTTTTAGTAAAATATTTATATTTACTGATCACACATTTTGTATTCTACAAAATAAATCAACTACTGATATTAAATATTGTGTTAACAAAATTAAAAGTCTTACTTCGCGGATAAAAGATTTGAGAAATGAAACTTCCATACACGATATCATAAAATTTTCCGTTGAATTAAACACAGATTTAAAGTATACAAATGAGGAAGGATCTAATTTACGTCGAATTACGTTTGAAATTATTGATTCATTAATTGTTCAAATAAATATTAGATTTAAAGATTTTAAAAAACTAAAGTTTGTTGAAATAATAAATGAAAAAATGTTTGAATCATATAAAGTTCATTTTCCAGAAGAAAAATTAAGACAACTTTTTAAATACTATCCAGATATTTTTAATAAAGATCGTCTAAGGAATGAGCTTTACATAATATATGCAGATCCATTGAAATATTTCACTCCTTTGGAATTTATTGATTATATATTTAAAAGTAAGAATCTGAAAAATTTCTTAAATATTGTTACTAATTTTTCAAATAAATTATAATTATAAATATTATTTTAGATAGGCTTCAAGAAGTATATCAAGAAGTCACGAAACTTATTCAATTAGTATTAACTATTCCTGCAACAATAGCCTCAAGTGAAAGATTCATGAGTACTTTAAAACGTATCAAATCCTTTTTAAGAAATTCAATGACAAATAATAGGCTTTCATCTTTGTCTACTTTAGCTATTGAAAAAAAAAAAATGTTAGGTGAATTATCAAAAGATCCAACATTTATAAACAGTGTAATAGATGTGTTCGCAAAAAAACAAAATCGGCGAATTGATTTAAATTATATTCAAATCTAGTTATTTTATGTAATTTACTTTTTTTATGATGATCTAATTTTTAAATAAATTTTATATAACACCATATATTTGGTTGTCTTGTTGTCTACCCTATAAAATTGTTCACGCGCCACCACTGTTTGTTATGTATTTCCGTCGCCGCCTGCCTATAGTTACCACGACGAAAACAATTGGTCGAGAATTTGATGGAAAATATTAAAAAAGAAAGAAAAAAAACAATGTATGGGAACTCCTTCAGAATTACATTTTACCGGATAGAATCAAGGCTTAATATTATTATCTATAAGTCTTTGGGCTATAAATGAACGAGGAGACCGCATTGTATACTTATTTAAGCAACATATGACCATGGCTAATAAATTTCAATTTTAAATTTACCGGAGAGAAACACATTTTCTTATGCATGTGGTTATATAACGAAGAAATGTTTAGAAAAGCATATATGTGCTGATATATATATGATATATATATATCATATATATATATAGCATATAAATATATATATATGACTGTAAAAATTATGTTCGTCATCAAAAACAGTTAAACCAGTTACTTCTTTTATGTTTTTTTAAAGCATATGCTACAAGTGATCACTCTACATTTGGAAACCTAATGATGCCTCATAATAATTTTTATTGTTTTATTTTGAGTTAGAAAATATTTTTATTAAATTATTTTCTTTTAATTCCATAGAAAATAGAGTTGGTTCCAAGTTGAAATTTAATTTTAGTAATGTTCCTTTTAGTCACCATGTAAACTTTTCAACAAATCTTTTTTATTAAATTTATATATTAGATTTAGAATTTTTACAGCAGTTAAATGTTTAAATAAAACTTAAGTTTCCGAAAAATAAATTAAATATATAAAACTAACTGTCTTATCCCATTTATAATTTTTAATTTGTTGTTGTAATTATCATTTATTAATTATTTATAGGTAATCATATGTCATGTCCCACGTACTAAATAACAATAATACCATAATCACCTTGCATTGCATATGGATATGCAAGAGTTAGGTTAGTTACATATAATAAATTAACTCTTTTAAATATTAAACCACATCTATCAAATGCCATACACCACACAAAGTTCCAGCAAGGAAATAAATAAATGAATATTGATTGTTAACCACATCCACATTTCACACAAATGTGATCTAACGAGGAAACATTATTCAAATAATCACATATATGAGATACATTAAGCTACACGCATGATCACAATATACACTTTAACTCAGAATCAATAAGGAAGTATCATATTTTTATTATCATTTTCATATACACACATACACTCGCATATATCGGGTATAAAAGAAACCCGAAAACAAGGGCAAATCAAACAAGTTTTGGCTATGCGACACTGAGCACCTTCACGCTAGTGTATGTCATGGTTTGGACTTAGAAACATTTTAAATATTTATAATTTGTTGCCTCCGTAACATAGTGGCCGGTCAACGAACCGTATATATCACCGCGGTCGGACACACGCACAATTATCTGTATTATAGTTTATTTATTTTTGTTATTAATTGTGTGTGAATTATTTAAATGAAGTAATTCCCAACGCGTTATCGGTCATCGGCGCGTTATCTGCGTCACCGGCTCGTCGGTGCGTGTATTTTAATACAGCCGCCTCAAATTTTTCTTTTCCACCGTATGTCGTCGTGAATTATCCGTTGCGTTGTTGCGAACAATTTTTCCTTTTACAAATTTGTTATAGGCACGAATTGCCAGTATTATTATTATCATTTTTTATTATATTATTTTATGTGCGCTAATCGCCGGGAGTTTTTTATATTATAATTATTTATACGTGCGCGAATCGCCGTAATATTTATTGTTTGTTTAATTTATTTTTATACACATTTACGTGTGCGCGAATCGCCACTATTATGTTGTGAATTTTATTATATTATTATTGTGTGTGTGCTAATCGCCACTATTATTATTATTGTATTTTTTATTTATATTGTATTTTAAAGTATAGGTTTTAGGTAGTTGTAGCTGGCCAGTCTGCGCTCCACAAACTGTGAGTTTTTATTTATTTTATTATTTAATTATTATTGTGCCATAAGGGCCATTATTATTATTATTGATTATATTGGTCGTGCCGAATCGGCATTTTAGTTAGGCTTAAATAGCCAGAGTATATATTATTATTATTATTATTTATACAATTTACGTGTTGCTGTGAATTATTTTTTGTTATTACCATATTTATTATAAATTTTATAATTTATTGTTGGGCCAGAAGGGCCGATTCCTATAATTTATTTTACAATACAGCAACATAGTTACCATATTATACCAGTTATCATTGAGTTACCTATTGTCATTAGTTTTAAGCATACACACACATTACAATATACAACATACATACAATCGGTCGGTAGTGTGCGACACGCACAAGTCGGTGTCCGGGAGTGCGGCATATTATTTGTAGCACCTGGCCCAAACATAATTCTTAGAAATCATTTTAATAATTTAATAAGCCAACTAATCATAAAGAGTATTAATTATTTCATCATTATACCTACATCCAAGCGTTGACTAGATTACTAGTATCTGAAATAATGATCAAACGGTTGGCACGCAACACATATAATCCGAAAGAAAATTATTTTTAACAATTTGTTATTATTATTTGTATGTCTTTCATTACCTACCATTTGTAATGCATTTTGATTATATACTAAATAATACATTAATCAACAGAAATTAAAAAGAAAATGCAATTTTGTTGATTTATTTATTTTTTTTACCATTATTATTTGGCTTGTGTTAAAAAGTAAAATCCTTTTTATTAAAGATTAATTATATATTACAATTAGTAAATATGTATCACAGAATAGATTTAATCTATTCTGTGTATGTATGTTTATTTACATTATTCAAGAAAAAGCTAACAATATTCTTGGTATCAGAAAAAATATTGTACACCACTGTCTTTATTGTATTTAAAATATTTCATACTAAATTTTAGGTCTACACTGATGAGTCTTTTCAATATGGCGAACCATATTTTAAGACGGCCATAAAAGCCTGTGTGATTTCTTATCGGTTTTCATTCTGATTTAATCTATTCTAGGGTCTGGTTTTCCAAAGTCATACACATAATTAAATATTTTGTTATATATTAACTATTTTATACTTGTTTGTACAATACTAAATTGTCTAAAACATAATGTACTTAAAACTTATTAAACAAATTACAATTTAAATATGTCGATAACATTAGTGAATCATTTTTACCCGATACGGAGTCCATAAAAGGACACTCAGGACAGTCCTGCCTCTATCTGATTGTACTTCATCACACATTTGTAATACGAAAAAATTAACTACTTATTAAAATTCAAGATTACAATTATTTTGAAATTATTAAGCAATTTTTTATTGAGTCTTTATGCAAGATATTTATGAAACGTTTTGTAAAATACTAGTAACTGTAGTAATATAAATGGAGTTATTGAGACACCAGAGCTTTCAGAAGGTTTAGGTTCATTTAAAATGTGAATGTATGTTTCATATTCTGGTGCTATTGGTGATTGGTGTTCATTAAACTGATGGATGGTTTCCAATTTTTCAGTATCAACCTGCGTGCAGTTATAAAGTTAATTTCATATATGTATTATGATAAGAAAATTAGTATTTTAGAATAATGACACATACAACATATTTATTTTATTATATATATTTTAATAGTTATATTTATATTATATTTATATAATATATATTTATATATTTATATTATAAATATAACTACTAAACATTTGAAATATTAATTTTACCGGAAACAATGGATCAGAAAAATCATCAAATGGTCCATATATGGAAAACACGGGGGGTATTAGATTGACTGTTTTACTCTTTCGTCCAAAAATGATGTCCATATTCATTAATAATGAAATAATTTCTCTTTTAGCATTTCGAGAAATATTCGGTTTTATTAAAATCTAAAAAGCAGTACACATTTGCACACAATTATAGTTTAATTAATTAATTAATCTAAATTGTAATATACTTTAGCCGTAAACTTACATGTCCAAAATTCGACCAGGACATAGGACAATCTACAGAAGAATTCATTTTGCCATTGCAAACAGTTGAGAAATTATGAGAGTTAAAGTTATTTTGTAAATTCAATGGTGATCTTAAAATATCTATAAAATATAATGTAATTAGTGCTTTTATAATTCGTTATATTATTATTTTTTATATTTACTTAAATATTGATCAATGTGAAGAGTGTTGATAAATGCTACATCTCCTCCACCTTCAATAATGCATCGAAGTGTTTGCGTTTCAATCCACATTCCATTTTTATTACTGTCTTCTGGTAAAACATCTGAAGATTAAAAATGTTTACTTATTTATCAGATAATTTGATTACATTTATACCTAACCATCAAAATCACACTCTGGTATTATATTTTTATCAGAACTCAGCATTGCACAACTTTCTCCGAAAAACTTAGTTATTGTTTCATTAGTAGGATATTGTTCGATGCCCTCCAACTTTAATGATAGTAAAAATGAATTCCAAACTAAGAATTTAAATGTATATTAATGTTGCGAATGAAGAAATTTAGAAGTTTAAAATATTACCATAGCCATCGAACAATGGAAAACATGCTTTTTTGCCTCTTAACTGTTGGAAAGTATGTACTACCTTTTTTTTCAACATAACTGCGCTCATTTTTCGATATAAACGGTGATAAATTGAAGTTGCGTAAAGTATTGGTTTTGAAACACCATATTTTCTGAAGTTTAATTAATTTTTATTAGTTCTTTAAGTTGATTACTATTAAGTTAGCATGTACCTTCTAAAAATAGCAATTTTATCTGCATCTAATATAATTATTTCTACTTTGCCAGATTTTAACGTTTTTCCGCAGTCTGAATCCATAACACAATTCAATTTAGGCTGTATTCCATAAGCTATTGATATATCAGAAAGTACTTGGCACTTTTTATAAGCTGTTATTGTTTCAATACATATAGAAAATGAACGATCTTTGCACAGTTGGGCTTTTTCTTCAGCATCCATATATCCTGGAGCTGCTAAGAGATAATCTCTAGGGCTAACAATGTTAATAGTTGAAGTAGGTTCAGAATAGGATCCAAGTAAGTTGCTTAATGCCCATTGCCACATCGTTATGTTGCTTAGTTTATTAGCTGTATTTAAATAGTTGATCAATTCTTGAATGTTTACAGATGTTGAACTAGAAATGATTTTAATAATTTGAAAAATAATTTTTTTCAGTGAAACCGTTGGATTCGTTTTTCATTTACTTTTTTGCTATTACAACTGGCCAAGGTCGAGATACCCAAGTACATGGATTTGTACTGTCCAATGGCTGTATTGAACCATTTGAACACAGAAAACTTATTTTACCGCAAGCATTTGTACTATCGCCCTTGAATGAAAATAAAACGATACGTGTAGTTTTGAACTTATAACTATAGATAAATGGCTAAGAAAAATGTATTACTATCATATCGATTTTATTTACTTTGAAATGGACCCTAACGTCGGAAAGCCTGGCCCAGCTAATATCTCCATAACAATCGCTTAAGCATTGCAATGCTCCTTGTCTTCCCCAAAACTGATCATTACCGTTACATTTTGACGGATTTTGACAATTTGAGCATAGTTTTGGATATTTAACTTCTAAACAGGTTAAAATGTTTACAAATATAACTTATTGTTAGCAAAATGCTTATGAAACATTACTGAGTATATTATCCGTGTCGGGATCTGGATCCCATTGACCTGGCTTGCAAGACTCGCCGAAGAATTGAGAAAGAGATTTTAATTGATTTTCCATTAGACTTAATTGTGGATCGCATTTTTGTGGAACGATAACTCGTTCGAAGTACTTGAATGATCATTAATATTATATATTCATAATATACATGGTTAAAAATAATTATTAGTAAACCGCAACAGACTGTTGTGACTATTGTCAACAGTAGGTAAATTGAGCTGTTAAAACATGTTTCCGTATTTTATCAATTGCGAATCGTTGACTTGTATTAATTTTTAATTTCAGTAAAATATTTCAGAACTCTATTGTAAACATCAATTTTTCGTTAAATTCCTTTATTTTACTTACATTTTTATAATTAAATGTTATTCTTTTTATTGTATAAATTAATTACGCAGACAAAATAAATAATAATAGACCCTCAACATACAAAAATTAATTATAATATATTTTCTTAATTAAAAAAAGTATCTAGCAATGAAGATTTTTTAAAACCACAATCAATGAAATAAGAAAATATAATTCCTCTACAAATTCATTCCATGGTTATGTATATATATATATATATATATAGAGTTTATTATAAATTTATGAAATCAGAATGTACATCATATACGAGTACTTTACATTGAAAAATTATATATAATTATGTGAATTCCAATACTTTAAACTGAGATTTTAATTAACTTTGTATGGTATTTTATAAGACCGAATGTGTTAGAATTTGTCTTACCTGAGATATTAGGCTAGACCATCCAGTTCCTGCTTCTCCTTCAAAAAGTCCCGGATGACACAATCGTTTTCCTCTTAAATCATTTAAATTTTTAATATTGGCATCTTCGTTAATCAAAACCACCATATCATAATCAAATTTGGCTGAAAAACATTAAGTTATTATTTTAATATTATTTTTATTTCTATTGACAATTACTTTAACTAGTCGCATTTTTAGATATTTTTTTCAAAAAATTTTGCTTTATTTTAATTTTTTTAATAAGCCGATTTGACAGTATATTACTTATTAATCTTATTTAAATCAAATTTCTGAAAACATAGGTATTCACAAAATATTTTGAATAGAAATTCGTTTATAAAAGTAATTGTGTATATCAATTACCTTTAATAATACATGTTCTACGTCATAAATGATTTCAAAATTACAATTTATAAATAGTAGATTTTAAGCGCAGTGGGGCATATATGCATAGATATCAGAATGATTTTTGGATGATATGTGTTGTGTAAAAGTTTTTTGTCAACATTTCATTAGTTAGGATTCTAGAGAAAATTAACCTTTTGCTTCTTGAGAGCTAATTCTTCTCGGTGGTTTTCGAATATATATATATATAAGATTAATATATAATTGTATATAATTAATAATATTAATGTTGGTTTTATTTAAATACAGTGACGGTATTGTAGGTGAAGTGGTACCTAACTTAACTTTTGGAGGAAATAATGCTCAATTATAATTTTTCTTATTTCCTGGATGATTTCTGGATCATTCCTAGATTTCTTGGACTAACCGATAGTCCAAATTGTTTAATCAATTTCAACCAATATTTATTTTGAATTTTGAATTTAAATCGAATTTTTGAAGCAAAAATAATTATAAATCATAATTAAAAATTAACGATAAAATAATAGGTAGTATAGATTGCGACGTGAACAAAGATGGGTGTTTATTATGCCCAGACTTGGGTGAAATACTTTTTAAAAGTATTTAGAATAAATACTCGAATACTTATAAAAATAGTATGCCGAATATGTATTCAAATACTTTATACAAATTGTATTCCGAATACTTTTAAAATACTTCTAGTTTTCATACTATAAAAATAATAGATGTCCACTCAACAGAAATATTTGAAATTGTAGGCTAAATATATGTTATTTTATTGTATTTTTATATTACATAACTGTTATAGTTTATGGTTTACAACAATAATAAATTCCTGATATTAGCTTATACAAGATACGACGGAGAAGTAATAAAATTATTTAAAAAAGAGATGATTTAACGGTATTCGAAGTACAATATTCAAAATACTCGTTATAAGTATTCAAAATACTTTATTGAATACTTTCAAAAAAAGTATTTGAAATACATTCAAAATACTTAAAAAGTATTCCGAATATTGTATTCGGAATACTACCCAAGTCTGATTATGCCGAGTATACGGATGGCACGGCATAAGTCACCATATCAATTAAATCACCCAGCACTATCATTGTTTGGATATCATAAATAATTGAGAGTTGTAAAGTTATAACTAAGACCCGGAATTATATGCACTAAAAACGTACGAAATATGTATGAATTTATGCGATGGTTATCATTCAAATATGCACTCAAAATATGCAAAAATATGCAAACAAAAATGCATTTTTATTATTTATTAAATTTTAAAATGTATACAATTCATTAAATAATTAATATTCAACAAAAAATATACTTTAAAATATATTAACTGTATTTTATATATTTTATTGAACTGTATGGAACTGTATGTTGTATTGAAATTAAATTGTATTTTGAACACTCACTCATCTAAACAAAAAGTCACAAACGAAAATCAGTTTAAACAAATCAAGCGGATTTTTATAATATTTTTAAAGTTACTTGGAGAGTTACTATCGTATTGGTTCTTTTAGCAAACTATCTTATCTTAATATAACAGAAAATCAAATTATATAACTGCACGATTTACGAAATTTACGATGGACATGTGCCATGTAATAAATAATAATATTAATAACTTCATAATATTTTTTTCTTTATATGCATTATATTTCGAAAAATGCTAAAATATACATAATAATTTTAAATGTTCTAAATATGCAAAAAAAAATGCCAAATTTAATTTAGCATACCAACGCATTAGATTAAGATTCAAATTTCTGTCTTACCTTACAACTTTTTAGTTTAATATATAAAAATATGCAAACGCATACAATTCCGGACCCTAGTTATAACACTGTATTCAAGACTACCTGTTAAACTCGTTTTACATTAATTTAAAATAATTGTACTTTTATTTTAATAGATCGATAGATTATTCTCAGTCATTAATTATTATTTTATTTTTTTATTTACAGTTTTATGTAATTTAAATTAGGGTTAATAAAGGTGAATGCATTACAAAAAAAAAAAAAAAAAATTAAACTTAAATTATTTTTATAAGCTAAAATTTTAGGTATATAAGTATATGTAATAGTATTTTTTTTAGGAATATTATATTTTTTCTTAAGTTATAAGACATACATTCATATTTTGTATCATAAATATATTTAGCTTAAAAATACATTTTAGTTGAATTTTTTTTTAAATTATCCATTTTCTCCATAATTCGGGGTAAGTGCATTATCTGAATAAATATAAAATAGTTAATGAATAAGAAAAACAACGACGTGAGAGTTAAAGTTGGGCATAATCAAGTAAAAATAATCAAATAACTCTATTGTTGAAAATGTCAAAAAAAATTAATCGATAAGGAAAATACTAATCGATTATTTAACGGAGTGATTTTTCACGCAAATTATAGTAATTCAAGAACTTGTCACTCAACGTTTTGAGTAAGTATCATATTCGAAACTTCATTTTTAGAATTTTAAGTCCAAAACATCAATCAACGAAAATAATTGAATGAATTATTTTATTTATTAGTTATTATTTTATTACTTTTATTTAGAATATTTTATTTTAAATATTAACTCTTAAAACCCTAGATTATATAATATTTTTAAATAATAATTTAAATTTTTTTAATAATTAGACTCGTTAAATAAATAAATTATGATTATTAAATATATTAAGTAGAATTTTAATATTAATTCTTATTGTGGGTAATAATTTGTTCGGCTATGTTATAATATAAAAATATAAAAATAAAAGATAACATTATATTTTATGGAAAATTTTATTTCAAATTATGATTTTGAGTAACAATTAATAACTTATATTATTCCGGGTCTTTACATCAATTAAAAATTGCATGTGATTATTTCAAGTGATATTTCAATTATGAAAATATATTGATTAAAATATCCATGTATAAACTTAATGATTCCTTTTTTTAATATAGAAATTTAAATCAAGGTTATTTTTATCATATTCTATATTCTATTCTATATTAATCCTTTCACTTTGTATCTAAAATCACAAATATCGTAATAATAATCAATACTTGAATTTCAACTTAAATATATAATCTAAAAAATTGATCTTCAATCAGAACTTATACTTCGTATTCATTTTACCAAATTTTTTTAAAATTCTTTATATAACACTAATAATTTTCGTGTGTGGGTACCATTTAAAATAATACTCTCTAAAATGTGTGAAGAATGTCTATATTTTATGTAATAAAATCAAATTATCTTTTCAAATGTTTTATTTCATTTAGTTTGAAAATTTAAATAATTGCTGTATTTTAAAAATAAATGCATAGTAAAACCAACAATTATTAATGATGCATTAAGATGAGTGAATTAGATACCTAATTCATAGGTTTTAAAATAAAATATATCAAATAGTACATATAAGCACAGTTGTTGAACATTATTTCGATGTGTACCTATATGAAATATTTTATATTGGTAAGAAACGATTTTGAAAATGCATTTAGATATATTAATTAATAGCTAAATAATAATGTACCTCTATAAAATAAACGAACTTCATTTGTGACGCTTAAGTAGTCATTCCATTTAGTAGCATATGATATTTCTTCAGGTTGAAATACTCCAAAGTCTGCTTCTTCGTTAAAAATTTTTCTTAAACAATGCAGCCTATAAATGATAATAGTTTATTATTATTTTCTGCGTGGTTATGTTTACGTATTATAATTTTAAGCCATGTCAGCAAGATTGATTATTGTATTTGTTGTAATTTGATATTACATAAATTTATAAGGGCGTACACCGCCTGAGCGAATCGATCCAAAATATAGTCTGTTTGGGCGAATAAATATATACCGTTTGGGCGAATAGATATGTACCGTTTAGGCGAAGATTATTTAACTAAAAATTCCGTTTGGATGGTATAAAAATTCTTATAATATACACTCAAAAATTAATTAAACAAAGTTATATAAAATATAAATAATTAACAATAAGTTATATTTAAAAAAAATATTGATAATATTATATATATTATATAACTATGTAAGTAGTTAGTAATCTACAGCCAAAAAATTATAAATACAATTACATATAATATAATTAGTATATTTTAAAGTAATCTATTGGCTTTTGTATGAAAATGCTTATAATATACATTCAACAATTAATCGAAAGAAATCATATTTTTTTAATTTATTTATTATTTATTTTTTATTTTTTAGCTTTTATGAGCCATTTAGGCTCTTTGCTTCTAAAACCAAATCCCCCCATACTTCTCTTGTGTAAGCTAAATTCATGTTTCCGTTCCAATCCGATTTCAGCTCCTTTAGATCTTTTCTAACTACATCTATGAAAGAAATCATATAAAATATAAATAAATCGTAATTGATAATAAATTCTGTTTAAAAAAAAAAATATTGATATGGATATTAATAATATTATTATTTATAAGTCGGAAATAATTTACAGTCAAAAAATTAAAATAATAAAATAAAATTACAGATAATATAATTATTAGTAGTTTTTAAAGCAATCTATTGACCTGATATTTTAAACCTAAACATTTTATGTATTCTAATTGGTTAATATCTCCTCTTTTATATTTATTCCATGTTTCTAGTATAAAATCTTTATTTTTTATTAGCAATAATATTATCTGTCATCAGATTTTTACTTCACACAGGTAAAAATAATTTCACTCGTCTAAACGGACTATTATTTTTTTGGTCAAAATGATTATCTTCTCCCAAATGACCACTGCCCATTCGTAAAGCTTATTTATGTTATTACACAAATAAATACTAGGAAATATTTGAGAATTTAATTTTAATTGACAAATGGTCTGTTGAAACATTTTCTATAACTTTTATAAATATCTATAAATATCTATCTATACATCTAATCTAACTACGAACGAAAAAAATGTGTTCAATATTTGTAGAACCGTAGGAGTAAAAGAAAATTAATCAAATTATCCTCATTACGTTTTAAAATGTAATTCTACTTCGGTTTCATTAAGTTATTTTTTTTAGTTGTGTTAAATAAAATAATGTTATGTTATAATTATGGATTGTTTTTAATTATTAATGAACAATTTTAGGAGTAAGTACTCACTTATCATTCCCGAATACGCATTCAACTGGACTAGATGATTCATTTTTAACCAAAGGACAGTAATATTTTGTGCTGTCTCTTCCTCCGCTATTCGGCACAACACAAATCTTGTCTGAAATCGTTTGAAATGTATAATGTTTTTTGTAATTAATAATAAATAATTTTTTGCTTGATTTTGAAAGTTGGTTTTTTGATTTCATTCTTATAGAGATTAAAAAATACAATTTATAGCGTTAAACTTACATTTAATGTTAGCTTTAATGATAATCGGAAAAACGATTAAACACATTAAACTATTAAAATTTTGCATCGTCTTATATTAAGAACTATAATATTATAAATATCGAACATTAATAGTATATCATTATTTTAATTTGAATAACCATTGTAGTTACAATCGTTATGGATATGTTTAATCATTTTTTGGTCAGTGGCGTTTATTCACAAAACGATGTTTTTGCATTCACAGCTAAAATTGTACTAAATAATAAGCGATTAGATTAAAGTCGGTCAGCTATTATTTACTAAAAACTTGAATACGCATACGTCATGTACGTATAGTATAAAATGGGCCCGGTTAGTTTATTTCTCGTTTGCCTTGGTAAGAAGCACCATCAGCTGCTCTGTTGTTCTTTAAAACATAAATGTGCAATGGGTTATTCCAAATAATTACACACGCACAATGTGTATTCATATTATTGACTCCAGCCGTTGAGACATATCTGTGAATATCACTAAACAATGATATCGTATTGTTAATGTATTGTTTATATTTCCCATAAGAAATGCGAAAATATATTATATTTGTTATATTATTAACTAATATTTACAATAATATATACTCGTATATTTTATTTATGTGTGCATGGTTCACATTATAATATAGGTATTATTAGATAATTAATCAGACACTTTATGGTTTGACTGTGACAGGGATTATAAAAATAATTAAATGTTTTGACATGAAGTTAACATTACCTATTTAATATTTAACAACATGCATATATATGTATATGGTTTCTGTATGATTTATGTGGTATGTTACTATATTGTGTATTGATTTTTTTAATTATCAATTTTTAAAAATGTTCAGATTAATACTTTCGCGTGCTTTTGTCAGTATTTTTGATATTCAAAATATGACAATGATGATTATCATTAAACGAATACAATTTATTTATAACATAATCCTAATGATAATTTTGATTAATTTTAACAAATTATTACTGCCATTTTTGAATACTTTAAAGTACTAATCATAAACTAAATTATTATTTAAATTTAAGTTGTGAATTTCATGGACTCACATCATCACGATCCGCATTGTAGACATTTTGTTTTACTAAGGATTTGCTTATTTTCAAGGTTTTGATTAGAATTAAATCTTATAATTGCTTTTATAATCGTTGTTTTCTTCTTTTTTTTATGTAGAAATGATAATTTAACGAATTTGTTGTGATAACAATTTAAAAATCATAACACTTAAATTATTTTAAATAAAATAAATAAGGAAACAGTGAAGTATTGTGAAAAATACCAATTATACGCATACAGTAATATTATATACTCGTACATTCGTCAAATATCATATATTTTTATTGTGTCTGATTATGATATACAATAAGTGCTAAAAAATCATTAAAAGGATGTTTGTATTTAGTTTGGTGTAATATAGTACATATCCCCGTGTGATTTTATAATATAATTTAATGTGAAATATTCCGACTAAATTAATAATTATTATTATACTTGTGATTATTGCTGAAGCACTGAATCTTACGAATTAAATAGAAAGTGGTATCTATGTATTTTTATTGGCTTTTTTTTATGGATTTAAAATATATTTATTAAAATATTTAGCTTTATTTATTGACAAGTCATCATGAATATTTAATTTAAACGCTACTATACCTATGGGAATTCCTTCTGTAACTTATCAAACCTGTCAACATTATATTTGACACAAACTCTATGAATAATTATATATATACTACATAAAATATGTCGTACCTAGTGTGTCAAAAATAATTTTATTTGCTTATGTTTTCTAATATTATTATATTATTGATGTAATGTTGTTATAATTTGTTAATACACAGAAACATTAGTTGAATAGTCAGAGGTACCAACAGCTATGGTTGAAATCTATAAGTATAAATTTAGAAATTTAACGATGTTTAATACCAGATAACAATTATTATATCGATAAGATAGAGTATAGAGATGAACTTTAAAATTGTATGATGTAATTTGAAAATATATCATGGGTCAGATGAAAAAGGATCGTGGGCCGGATGTGACTCGCGGACCGCAAGTTGCTCATCCATTTTTTACACAAACAAAATTACGTTTACTTGGTGCAAAATGAAACAATGTGTTATATCTAATACTAACCAGAAGCACTCTAAATGAAATATGATTAAAAATCTCAGGACAGTTAACGATCCCATGTTCGTTTGTATGATAATATACAATTATTATAGTTGTATCATAAAATTGGACGAGTACTCCACTTTATAAGATTGTTGTAATGGTAAATACATGTACTTGATTTAACTCAACTTGAATCAAGTTACTCAAGTTTATTTCACTACTTTACTGAAAAATAAATGCAAAAACTATAAATAAGTATATTTTTGATAGAAACTACAAGGAAGGTCGATGGTTTAATGAATAACCATATATTGTTATTGGTTTTCTATTATAATAATAATGACATTTTAGGCAGATTAGTAACTAACATTTTTTTAGTTCTCAAATTTTGAATTCGACTAGACTAAAAATGTTGAAACTTATTTCCCGAAAAAATTGAAACTATCTAATCATTTTATTTTTAAATAAATTACAAAAAAAAGTGTTTTGGAATTACAAAATTCTTCCCCTGTGTATTTACTATTTTAATTTCTTTAGTTATAAGTATTTTATACACATCTTAAAATGTAATCTTAAAGAGCATAATAAATCAAAAATTATTTAAATATTAAATAGTTTAATGGGTTTATTAATCAGTATTTAATACAGTTATTATATTTTAACTGGTTTGTCAACGGGTTCCTTACCATGAGGTTGACCCGAATGACAGCAACACGTGCCCAAAATACTCCAAGGGAATAAATGGATTTTGTATGACAGACCGGGTGATTTTAGTACGAATAAGAAAACAAGAATGTGCCTTTTTGTTAAATGACGGGCCGTAAAGCGCCGACGTACTGTTATAAATAAATACTAATGACATACAGCATTAGGGACGGACGTCCGTAGGGTGGGAAATATAAAGCTAATAATACTAATAATAAACATAATACAAAATGTATAAACAGAGAAGCCGTATCGGCAATAATACAATGATATTTGTTAATACAACAATAATAAAAAGGAAAAGAAACCTGTCCGCGACGGATACAACTGGACTGGATTCGGCAGCACGTCCAAAGTGACGATAAAAAAAAGAACGATGACGCCCACGCAGCTTGACTCGTCCAGCCGTGACAATACCCAGCGGTAACACGCACACCGGCAAGACAAAGATGCACGGTCTTCGATGGACACAACCAAAAAAGGCAGGACGCTGGTAAAACACACAAACGTGCGAGAGGTCCGTACCGCACGGGAGCACTCACACGACAGCAAAAAAACCTTTTTGTACCGGTATATGTCACACGAACTAGTCAAGAGCCGGGAGGGGGAAGAATGTTCTCGCACAGACTTATAAATATCCAAATGATGGATAAGGATTAATTACTCGAATCGATATGGCGTGTATTAATTGAACATAACAGTTAACAGTTACTTATTTTATTTATGAAAGGTACAAGTACGCGTCGATGTTGCACAACCAACGGTTAGCGGTTATGACCGCATACCGGTTTTAGCTGTTACGGTAATTTGTCTTGCTACTGGTTTCTTCTTGATTGCAAGCGTTTGAAACGAGAACTTCATTAAACGTCGAGTCACTTTTTTTGTGTGACATTGTCGATTGCTGCTGTTTATTTATTCCTGTGCGTCTTACCGGTGATTTTTGTTCGCCCTTGTCAGCTGTTGCCATCAAGGACTAGACTAGGGTTACCAACCGTCAAGTTTTCGCCTGGACAGTTCAGAATTTCTGAGTCCTGTTCAGTGTACAGTTATACCTTTTAACTGGACGCCATAAAATATTAAATGTCCAGGTTTTTCCTAAGTCCTTCGATGTATTTATGCAATAGCAACAAGTAGGTATTAATTTTTAGATAATATAAGTGTACAAGTATATACCTTCTATACATAAATCAATAATCATAGTAATAAA
This sequence comes from Sipha flava, assembly GCF_003268045.1. Lineage (NCBI taxonomy): Eukaryota > Metazoa > Arthropoda > Insecta > Hemiptera > Aphididae > Sipha > Sipha flava. Next base: position 2,063,152 of record NW_020271726.1, read on the forward strand.
AATGATAAAATATCCGATACAATTCTTATCGTTCATGTATGGACTTTAATACCTACCTACAACGACGACTAATTTAAAAAAAAAGACAGTCGTCACTTGTTGGTTCATATTTGTCATTTGACGTGAATTTGCGTGTATAATATTTTGTTTAAAATGCCGAGTAGTGACAAAGTAGATTGAGTAGTAACAATTTTAATAAAAATAGATGCTCCTAATTTATTGAAAATAATAGAATATATTTTTGCTGTTTCGCCAACAAATGCATTTGTGGAACGTATTTTTTCGGCAATGAAAAACTTATGGACTGGCGAGAGGAATCAACTCAGTATAGGAATTATTAAAGCAGAAATTATGACAAATTTCAATTACAGTTGGTCGTGTCAAGAATTTTATGAATTTTTGGAAACAGAAAGTGGTTATCAATTCATAAAGGCGGTAAAAAGCGAAAAAAAAAATACAATTTTAAAAAGCAAAGTATCACTTAATTAATATAGGTACATTAAATGTATATAATATATAATCAAAGGCGTATTTAAGTTGAGACCATAGGGGGGGGGGGGGGAAACTAATTTTTCTTCAATACAAACTTAAAAATAATTTACAGTTCATTACAGGGACGTACTCGAAGGAGGGGGGTCAGATCCAGACCCCCCCCCCAATTGAAATTTCTTCATACTCAACGGTTAAATAGTAAATAGTTTATAGTGTATTTTAATTTTCCATTATTTTCAATATACAAAGTTTATAGTTTATATAATATACCTATAATGTATAAACTATGTTTAATTTATTCTGCTTTTTTAATAATATTTATTATTGTTAATTAAATAATGTACCCTCAGGGGGGGCACTATGTATTTAGTGCTACGGGCTTAGCAGACCCGGGGCCCCGAGCTACGGACTGAGTTTAATTAGTTGGCCCAAACTGATCCTCCAGATTGGGGGGTTTGAGCGACGGGCTAACAACCCGTCTTCTTTAAAAACCAAACTCTTGTTAAGAAACTTCAACAAAAGCCTCGGACTATGGATAAAAATGGATCACGAAATGGAAACAGGACCCGGAAAGATTTGGATTTACGGATTGGAACATGGAATATAAGAACGCTTTTTAAACTAGACGCACTGAAATGTATGATGGATGAAATCATAAGATATAAAATCCCCATAGTAGCCATACAGGAGGTTCGATGGCTCAATAGTGGTAGCATACAAAGTGGCAAATCAATAATTTTCTACAGCGGTCTACAAACAGGTAGATATAAGAAGGGAGTTATGTGTTGGCTTTATGATTGACAAAGCAGTGATGACTTAAGTTATAAAATTTGTGCCAGTGAATGAACGTATCTGCTGCATACGAATCGTGCAACAGAAACTAGATTTAATAATATTGAACTGCTATGCAGATGACGAGGAAAAAAATAGTTTCTATGATACGTTAGAAGCAACTTTTGATCTATTGCCCAAAAACTGTATAAGGTTAATTGTCGGAAATTTAAATGCTCAAATTGGAAACATCATTTGGACAAACGATTGTAAAAGAAAACTGGCATCCTACCACAAATGGCAATGGTCACAAAATAGTTGATTTTTGTTCTTCAAAAGACCTATAATTAGCAGCATCTATTCAGCATCATCTTCAAATTTTATCGGTTATGTTTCGTGTAAGTTTCAAGTCATGCTCTCAGTGCCACAAAATTCATTAATTTCGAGTGTTTTTCAATTTTGTGTGGTGGCACTGGGGCATTTTATCTTCATTGTGGTGTCCGGCGGCCTTAGCCTTCGTGGTGAATGTCGTCGGCCCCATCTCGCTCTCGTTTCTGTGTCTTCGTGGTGTGCACATCAAATTTCGTTTTCGTTTTCAAGTGTTCGTACGTCCGCAGCCATTTTTTTGTACAAACCACGTTGTCAAATAGTGTCATTTTGTTTGTGAATCGACCGTCTGGTAAAGTATCGTTCGAGGCATTCTGGTAATGTCCAGCAATTAATTCATTGTCGTTTCAGTTTGCCAGCGGTCGCGTTGTGATTGACGTGGTTTTCGTTCACTGTTTCATTGTCCAGGGCTGTGGAGCGTGGCAGTTTTTTCGTTGGTGACTGTGCTTGAGTGGTCGCACGTACCAATTCTGTGATTTATTTTCATTTATACACTGCGGTGTGCCATCATAGGCAATTGTCTGATCACTGGGTTGGTGCGGTCGCGTGAATGGAATCAGCCATTTCAACATAGTCACAAGTGAGTATTGGTCGACCAATACTGGGTAATATACGTTTTAGAATTAACCTTTCTAGTATTTTAGCAAAGAATGATAAGTTTATTTGGTTTAGGGACTAATATTATAGTTGAAAATTTCCAGAGTAGAAAAAAATACGAAAGTCTAAGAATTGCATTGTATATGTGTGAGATGTGGACGATGGTTCTTTTTGGGAGACTTCTAGCTACTTCAGAAGTTATAAGATCGAAGCCAGGTGATTTATTCAGAGAGCTTTTTTGAATGGTATATTTAATATCGTTTGGAGTGAATGGTTTGACTGGTAAAGAGACGGGAAGAGGAGAATTAAGGAACTCATCGACCGTATTCAAATGCGCATCATCACTTATATTCGAGTGAGGCTGGAATGTGTTAAATAGATGAAGCTTAAAAAGATCAGCCTTTTCAGTGTCCGAGCACGCTAAACTGCCATCAGATTTTTTGATTGGGAGATTTGGTGCTTTATAACGTAATATTTGTTTTGTTGTTTTCCATAGAGTACCTTCCTTTGGTGAAAGATTGGATAGATGGTTTTGCAAGGCTGTAGATTTAAATTTGACAAGAATTTTTTTCAGGGAATTGGATAAATGGTTATAATTTTGACGGTGGGAAGGAAGACGAGTGCGTTGATAGAGGGCTCTGGCTCTTCGCTTTTCAGAAATTTTTGTAAGTATATACAACGGAAGCGATTCTAGGATAGAAGGGGGTGAATTTGTGTTTGTAGCCGACCAGGCAGCTCTTTGAATGATATTAGTTAGATTATTTACCGCTAAATCTATGTCTTCGGGTGTTTTTAGTTTGATATTTAATTGAATTTCTGCATTTACAAGATCGTGAAATTGATGGTGATTTGTAAATTTATTAAAAAGTTGTGGTGATTCTTTTTTGGTAGGAGTTGTATTAAGGGTTAGAAGAACAGCGGAGTGATCTGAATTCAAATCAAGGATATTTTTAGTGGTGCAATATAATTTATTTGGGATTTTGGACACAAAGATATCTAATATATCTGGATTTTTTGAGGAGGAGGATGGCCAATACGTTGGTCCCGGTGGAGCTAATACTTTAAATCCTTTAGTGTTTATAAAATTATATAATGTAAGACCACGCGGATTATTCACACGGCAACCCCAAGACTGATGTTTGGCATTGTAGTCGCCGCCTATAATAAAGTTATTTTTAATTGTGTTAAAGTACTCCGTGAATTGTGTGTTAGTGAGATTGTGTTTTGGAGGAGAGTATATTGATGCAACAGTGAGTGAAGTATTATTTACAATAAGACTGATGGCACAAGATTGAAGAAAATCTTGACAAACGTTTGGTAAAGGATGAAAAACAAGTGTGGATTTTACAAATATAGCAACGCCCCTATGCGCGGTGTTATCTGGATGGTTAGTTTTTATTAAAGTATACCTAGGGATACGAACATAAGAATATTTAGTGAAGTGGGTTTCTATTATGAGCGCAATATCGATGCGCTTATTATTTAAAACAGTTTCTAGTTCAAGGGCGTGATTTTTAAGTCCATTTGCATTGAATTGAAGTATTAAGAGTGAGTTGTCAATGACAGAATTTTTATTGTTAGAATTAGGCATTGTTTTTATCTATTAAGCTGGAGATTAATTTTGTGAGAAGAGATAACATAGGATGGATGAGAGATTTAAATTCGTCAAGAAACGATGACAACGTTTTATTTATGTTAGGAGCATTGGTTTCTGGAGCAGTTGGTATACTATTATTGGTGTGCGTGTTGTGCGTAGCCTGAGCATATGTTTTTGTTAGAGGTGGAGGTTGACTAGGTAAAGTATGATCAGGAAGGTGGCTACCTTGTACATTTATAGGTTTAGATCTAAGGTTATCGTGTATAAAGTTACTTGTTGGGTTGCGTCTTTTCCGGCGTTGAATCTCTTTGTAAATTGAACAGCCCTTGTAGTTGGCTGGATGGTTTTCTGAACAATGTGCACATTTTGGAGGAAGATAACGTGAGTTAGGGCAAACAGAAGACTGGTGCTCGTCACCACAGCGGACACATCTGGATTTATAGCCACAATATGCTCTAGTATGGCCATATTGTTGGCAATTGAAGCATTGGCTAATAGTTTTTGATCGCAGTTCTGTGATAGCAGTCAACCGGTGCGCACGCGTTCTCTCTGTGCGCCTCCAATGTGTTTACTGTTCTCCTTACCTACCTCAAATTTCACGAATTTGCTTACGGGTTGTAATGTTACTCAACTTCCTTCGGTTTTTTGCGATTTTTTAAGTTATCTTATTCACTTGCTCCGTTACAATCATACAACACAAATAAATATTTCGCAAACCGCCAGGTGCGTGTATACGCGATATACCGTATACGTCGTTCTTATCAAGTGCCGCCACGGCGGCCTTGTAGTAATTGTAATTACTATTATATTAATAAATACGCTATCGCTGTTTAGTACTTCGATTCTACCGTAATTAAACTAATCACAGTTCTACCTGAAAATGGCAAATCATAATAATAAACCTTCTACCTCGTCCACAAACGTAAATAAAAACATTGGATCTCTTTCAAACAAAAATACAAACAAAACTAACAGTTCTTCAGACGGCGAGTGGAAAACTCAGCAAAAATCAAAAAGAATCCACTCGGACTCCTCAGTATCTGATAATCCTACATCACCTAAATCCCAACAAACACGTAAAAAATTATTTTCTACAACAAATCGATTTGAAGTTCTCTCTCAAAATGTTAACATAGACGAAAACTTGGACGACAAACTTATTGATTTATAACTGCCGTTTATTCCAGATACAATCAAACCACCTCCTCCTATATTCGTCAAAGGAGTTGAAGACTTCCCCGAACTTTGCCTGACCTTAATCGAACTTATTGGTGTCGATAACTTTATATGTAAATCTACGACTGATTGTTTAAAAATCCAAACGACGAACCCTGCTGCATACAGAACATTAGTGCACTTTCTTAGAGATGAAAAAGCTGAGTTCCATACGTACCAGCTCAAGGAGGACAAGCCTTTACGAGTCGTTATTCGTAACCTCCACCCAATCACACCATTAAATTTAATCAAAGAAGAGTTAACTGTTCGCCTATTCGAGGTAAGGCAAGTAACTAATGTTCTCCATAAGGTAACAAAAAACCGCCTCCCCCTCTTCTTCGTTGATCTAGAGCCTACTACTATTGCAAACGAAATCTTCAAACTTACATCGCTATTGCACACCAAAATCAAAATAGAAGAACCGTATAGATCAAAAATATAATATATTAATTTTTTTTTTAATACTTATATAAATTCTACTATATAACAATATTATACGTATGCTTAAAATATATTATTTATTTATAATTAAATTACTGCTATATTTCATGCTGACGATATGTATACTGGCGATATTTTTTCCATGCGATATAATGGTTTCGTAATATTTTAGTTGCGATATTTTGTCGGTGGTTCTTAAAATATACACTTATACTTTTTTATTTTTTACTGCATACTATATTTGTTTAAGGTTGGACTTGCGTTCGAGAGTTTCAGTAAATAGTGCATAGGAAAGCACTTTTACAGGATTTTATACTAATCTCTTAAACTCAAAGATTTTTATTTATTTATTTCGTATGGCAATTACCTTGTAACTCAAAGATATACAATAATTATAAACGGAATTGATCGTAAAATCCTTTACTAAAAAGTACGGTTCCGGTGAGGTTTCGGTTTTTGATTAAATTTTATTAAGAATTCCAAGGAGATTCCGGTTTTAAAAATTAATTGAAATTAGGTGTCCGGTTAGGTCCCGGTTCCCAAAATGTAAAGGATTCCGGTTCTAAAACAGGTTTTTTTTGGTACGATTCCTGTCCCTGGTTGCCGTGAATTAGTTCCTGTGCATCCGCACCATCGATCGTCGTGCGTTCAACATCGTAACCTTTGTGATCATCATCTGTCAACATCCAACGCGAATAACACCATTTCATAAGAATTTTTTGTATATGATTAGAACGGAACGCTGAACATAATATATTTATCTTATTCACATATGTAACTGTATGCATGGACCTAAAGTTTCCGTGCCCTATATATATGACGAAATCCGCATAATTGTGCTATTCGCTTCTTACTCTTTATCCTAATCAGTTCATTAATCATCCATTCTTTTTTTTTATTTCCTTCATACTTTGTTTTAGCTAAAACTAAATAATACAATCGGCGACGCGTCGGTTTAGTGTCGTTTCGCACAATTTATTTACCAGTTATTATTTATCAATGATAAATTACTATATATTTATATTCTATGATGATTAGATTGTAATCATTTTATTTACTACTATATTTTTCGATTGATTTTTCATTATTTTTCATTTAAAATCACATTCGGAAAAATTAAATTAACGCCAACCTTGAAAGTTAATTAGTTTACGTATCTATCTAAAAATTATCGTTTAAATAGCTTTTAAAATGGTTAATTTCGTTTGTAATTTTTTACTTACAACGTTTCATATACTATAAGTTCAAAACCTATTAATATTTAATTATATTACATATATTTGACCTTGTTATACTATTTAATGATATTACAAAAAATATAGTAGACAGTGTGAGTAAAGCAAAGTTTTTGTTACATGCTATCTACCTTAGTTGCACGTAATCATATATTTGATGTACCCAAAGATACAATTACACAACATTCACTATCTGATATTTTAATATAATATTAATTTACATATAATTATTTAAGGAGAATAAGATAATGATTTTATTAGTTAAAAATTCAATCTTTGTAGTTAATGTAAAAAAAAAAAAAGTAAAAAACCTAAAGGAGGGAAACATTTAGAAAAAGATGTCTGATGATTCCAAAATACCTTAAAAATAATTTTTTAATTATTTTTTATAAATTGTTTCATATAATCTTAGTCCATAAATATTATATAATAAAAAGCAATTTACCTTTGCCAATTCTGGTATAAATTTTTTTATGTAATTGGGGCTTGTCCAAATAATATTAATTTTTTTACTTATCCATCTCATCAGTTTTTATAATTATTTACATACTAGTACACTAGTGCAATGCATGGTCCGGTATGATCTGGTCTTACCATATAAAAGTAAGTGAATGATTGTTTCGATCTAACTTCTTATTTTTATGAAATATTTTTGTCCAGTCTTGGTTTACACTATAGTCATTTCAGTTTGGTCTGGTTTAAAATTAATTGAGCAATAGTTTTATATTTTAAAGATATTATTTGTAGAATTTATAATACGCATATTATCATGGGAATCAAGATTTTACGCCTGCGCCGCTGTTTTATGTACTTTGTCGATACCTATATGTCTCAGATCTCTTTATGGTTCCTATAAGTATTTATTTTCGAAAATATTTTCAAGAACAATTGTTGTAATTATTCTTGTTATGGTACGGGTGACACTTAAGGGCTTGTATACAGGTGCTATGCTATACTGTCCGATAAAATTTGTATTTGTATATACATTGTAGTATGTACTATTCAATGTACTGCATATTATTAGTTCGACACAGTATTGTAATAATCTGTGAGCAGTTAGTTTAAATTTGTACCAATTACAAATTATGTGGTATAATTCAAAACTTTCACACTAAATTATCGATTTTTTTAGTTTGAATTGTTTCTGCCCTCCATCAAATTATATTGTATTTTCGGTATGGTCTATACAATAAAAATTGGAAAATATCCGGTTTGGTCTATAAGCTATTACAGTCCGAAATTTATTAGTTCAGATCGGCGATAATTTGTTAGAAAGGACTGAGTCCTTTCTAACAAATTATTTTAAATTTTCAGTTCGGTCCGGCCTAAAAAAAAAGAATTGAGCAGTCGATTAGGTTTGACCCGATTCTTTGTTAACATTTTAAGTCCGGCCCGGTCCTTAAGACTACGGACCATGCAGAAGACTAATTTTTAATACACAGTGGTGTAAGAAATATTTCTATTTAATTTTAAATCCTAATTACTCTTTGATAGTTATTTTCCAAAGATATATTTATATATTATTATAACTATTATGTAGCTCAATAAATCAAAAATTAAATGAGGCATCTGAAAACATAGCTTTAATTGGATTAGGTCACCATAATTATTTCATTTTTTACTGACTAAAGGAATTATTATAAAAATTAAGAGTTGTTTAATTTTTTTTTTTATACACAAATTCTGAAATATTATTGTGCACCGTTAAAATCATTTAATGTAGTTTAATAATTCAATTGCTAAATTATATCACATTGTATCTCATAATTTTATATTTTGTCATAAGAATCAATATATAATATATATTGATCCTGTGACAAACAATATATATTATATATTGTTTGTCACAGTGTTTGTGACCATACTCCTCCAAAACGGCATAACCGATTTTAATGAAATTTTGTTTATACATTTGGTAGGTCTGCGAAAATAGACTTTTATCTATTTTTTATACTCCCAAGTGCTATTGTTTAATAAATCGTAGTTTAATATAATAATTTTTGACTCAGTCGATAACTGCATAATTAGGTAATAATAAAAAAAAAAATTTAATTATAAAAGCAATTGCTTCATGTATGTTCTAATATTCTTCATATTTTAATAAAACTAACTATAATTTAAACTAATTGTTTAATAAGTTTCAGATTATATAGTCTCATTATAACTATTTATTTATAATTAACAACAGTTTAAAAATATCTACATATATATATATCTGTCATAAATTATATTTCAAATTGTATTTTAAAAACAGAAATATTTTTTAGATGGGTCGTATTTTGTATACAGTAATAAATTATTTTTTTTAAAGATCATAATAATGAAAACAAGTATGTACAACCGAAAATATTTAATTACAAGTAAAAAAATATTAGGCCGCTTGAATATATGTATATATATATATTTATTGAAATGAGCAAATATAAATGTAAATTATAGGGGAGTACACAATGATTACACTTAATTAATTGAAATGAGCTATGTACCGGCCGATAGCGTATAGCGAAAATACGCGCGCTCCGGACACCAATACTCCGTACGCATTACCTAAACCGACTTCGTCGGCCACACCGTGTGTATTTTTGTCAATAGATCGGATAGCAATGGTTGGGTTCGCCGCGCAAATACTATCCGACTATGTGGTGCTATGAGTGTGTATGTGTGTACTTAAAATTATGGAAGGAATAAAAAATGGTAACTAAAATAATGTAAAAAATATGGTAACTATGTTGCCGTATTTATAAAATAAATTATAGGAATCGGCTCTTCTGGCCCAACAAAAAATAATTCACAGCAACACGTAAATTGTATAAATAATAATAATATATACTCTGGCTATTTGAGCCTAACTAAAATGCCGATTCGGCACAACCAATATAATAAATAATAATAATAATAATGGCCCTTATGACACAATAATAATTAAATAATAAAATAAATATATAAAAACTCACAGTTTGTGGAGCGCAGACTGGCCAGCTGCAACTACCTAAAAACTATACTTTAAAATACATTAATAATAAAAATAGTGGCGATTAGCGCACACACAATAATAATATAATAAAATTCACAACATTTAGTGGCGATTCGCGCACACGTAAATATGTATAAAATAAATTAAACAACAATAAAAATAAGGACGATTTGCGCCCACAAAATATAATAAAATTCACAACATTCAGTGGCGATTCGCGCACACGTAAATGTGTATAAAATAAATCAAAAAATGAAATTGACGACAATTTGTGCCCACAAAATATAAAACTTATTTTTTTTTAAACGCTACAGTATATTACGACGACGTACAGAGAACGACAGACACGACGGGGATAATATACAATAACACACGACACATTTAAACAATCTTATAATAATTCACAATAACGATAACACTGATTAACGTAAACTTATATCTAATGGTGTTATGTAATGTGTATGCGTGTGTGTATGGCCGACTTGTTAATTAGGGTGAATGATCCATGAGTTCGACCCGTAATCGGCACCAACAAGCTATAAATATTTAGGAAAACAAAAAAGAATACATTTTGACTGAATTCGGTATTCAAGTTTTATAAAATACATTCTTGATTTGCTTGATTTAAATTTCACTTAATATTTTTTAGTTAATTAATATAATATTATCTATGTAGTAAATTTAAATATGTATTATATATGCTATTATTATAGTAGATTAAAATTACAATAAGTATATTATGTACTTCTAGATATTTGTATATAATTGTGTTTAGACATGTATCTGTTTCATAGTAACATTTAAATATATGGATTTTTAAAAAAAATATTGATTAATATATATTTAATAATGCATAAATGTATTTATTATATGTAAATAAAACATATTATAAAGAAAAGAAACAATTAGTTAAAACGAATAAACATTTTTTGTTCGGTATATGCAACATGAATACACACTTATATATATATATATATATTCAAGGCTGGGCAAGTTAACAATTTTTTTTTTATTCGTTAAGTTAATTTAAAATAATAAAGTTAAGTTAAATTAAAAGTTATTTATATTTTTCGTTAACTCGTTAAATTAAAAGTTAACTGAAAAAAGTAACTTAACTTAATTCAAAGTTAAGTTATTTTTTACTTAATTTAAAGTTAAAATTTTCTAATTTTCAAAAGTGAAAAATTGCACACATAATATTAATTTTTTTACGCTCAAGAAAATTACTGGTGAAATTGAAAATGATACATAAAAGTATTAACTAGTTATAAAAAAAAACCTCTTTTTTTTAAAATAAATTTTAGTCCTAAACTCATACTCAAATCAATTTACCCAAGTGGTACATCCAAAAATTAAAAAAAAAAAAAAAAAACACTATTGATAGTTTTCTCCTAACTGCTAAGGTACCAATATTTTTAACTGATTCATACAAATTTTAAAAATCAAACAGGCAAGTACCTACTACCCAAATATATTTTCTATACTGAGTAGACAAAATGCAGCCACCGTGTAGTTCAAAATACTAGGCTCAGCACAACATGGACAATTATTATCAGTCAAATATAATTACTTTGTATTATATTTTTAGATAAAAATAAAACAAATATTAAACCCTTAATAAATATATTAAAATTTACATATTTTGTATAAGCTTTGAACTTTTCGTACAACAAATTTAAATAGCTATTATAGAGTATAAAAATAACTGTACATTTAAAATAGTTGATTATATTTATAGAAATTGTCTTTACAAACTTATGAATTATTATATTATGCAATTATTTGAAGTTTACCAATTTTGTATTTCCACTGTTGCTAAACATGGTGAATAATAAAAAATTTGAGTCATGATCACAGCAATCATTGTTGAAAGTCACCACATATCATTTAGGTTACATATGTTAAATAAGATAATAAATAATCTCATTTATGTGGCTAAATAGCATATATGTGTAAGTAGATATGAACGTGATGTGAACAAAATACATGCTAGTTGAATAATGAAATTTTTTTTTTTTTTTAAGAAATTTACAATCCATACCTTAGGCACAATTAGTAAATGTGATAAAGAATATATATATAAGGTATCAAAGCAAATTAATATTAATAATAAAAACAGTTTACAATAAATTATATAGTACATGTTACATTTGATGAGAGCAGCCACCCATTAATGACACTTTCGCTCGTTTTTTGTTTTTTTTTTTGAGTATACTTAATTATTTAATACTTGATTTATATAAGCAAGTCACTGCACCATTTATGTTTTAACCTTCTTGGAGGGTTTCCGGGGATAGTTGGGGTAGAGAGATTTCTAACGAGGAGATTGGGGTGAGATAATAAGTGGTGGTGGAAACGTTTATAATAAATTTTTGCTTCATCATGCGCTAGAGGCATTTTTAAATCTGAATGAATAGTATGATTAGATACATAGGGAGGGGCATTTAATAATTTACGAAGCACTAGATTTTGGAAAGTTTGTATTTTGTTTAGATTGGACTTTTTTGCGTTACCCCATAATTGCAGTCCATATGTCCACATGGGCTTAAGTAAGGATTTATAAATAAGGAGTTTGGTACTAGTGTGAGTGTATCTGTTATCATAAATGAGATTTTTTAAAAGACGTAAACGTTGGTTTAAGTTTATCCTTTTTGATTTAATATGTCGGGCCCATGTCAGCCTTTTATCGAGAGTTAGGCCAAGATATTTAGTGTTCTGAGCATTTGGAATTTGGGTCCCGTAAATGAAAACAACATTGCTAGGGGTAAGTTTTAGGGTGAACGTCGTATGAATAGATTTCGCTTGATTAATTTTAAATTTCCAGTTGGTGTACCAATCTTTCATAAGAGGAAGGTGAGATTGGAGATTTTGAAGTGCTAATACAGGGTTAGAGTGAGTTGAGAGTATAGCTTTGTCATCCGCATAATCTGCAACCATTGTGTTAGGGGAGGTTGGTTGATCCGAGGTATATATATTATAAAGGAGGGGAAAGAGAATACCACCTTGAGGGACACCCGCTGAAATATTGGCTATAGAAGAATAGGCATTACCAACACAAACTTGAATATTACGCTCAGAGAGATATGATTTAATAACGAGAAAGTAGGTAGGATGAAGAAATTTTTTTAATTTGTAGAGAAGGCCGTCATGCTATACTCTATCGAACGCCTGAGAGATATCGAGAAATGCACTAGTGCAGAAAAGTTTTTTTTCTAAAGCGTAGGATATGGCATCGACTACTCTATGGACCTGCTATATAGTTGAGTGGGTAGTACGAAATCCAAATTGAGAATTGGGAATGATACTGTTTTCTGTTATACACGGGAGCAAACGTTTGAGTAAAAGTTTTTCCAGAGTTTTGGCAAAAAATGGAAGTAGGCTTATGGGTCGAAAAGAGGAAATAGAATCAGGTGGTTTATTAGGTTTAGGGACTAAGATAATTGTAGAGAATTTCCATAAAATTGGGAAACAGAGTAAACGTAAAACAGAGTTAAAAATATGGGAAAGATGGACAATTGCTTTTTTTAGGTAGGCATCTAGCTACTTCAGCTGTTGTTAGGTCGAAACCTGGAGATTTCCTAAGGGAGGATTGACTTATTGCGAATTTAATGTCATTTGGTGTGAAATATTTAACAGGACTATTCGTAGGAGGGAATGGAGAATTAAGATAATCATTCACAGTATTAGCAATGGTATGGGAGAAAATGTCAGGGTGAGGTTGGAAAATATCAGAAAGATGCGCTTTGAAAAGTTCAGCTTTGTCCGGGTCAGAAATTACATAACTGCTGTCTGGGTTTTTGATTGGAAGGTTAGCAGATTTATATTTACAGATTTTTTTAGTCTCTCTCCAGAGACTACCATCTTTAGTAGATAGATTTGAAAGAAAATTAGCAAGGGATTCGGATTTATATTTCGCCAAATTTTTTTAAGGTGGTTGGCTAGTTTATTATATTTTTGTTTATCGGACGGAAGACGCGTTCGTTGATACAAAGCTTCGTTTTTCTACAATGATACTGCGTATGTATTCTGTAATTAGGGGGTGATGAGTTGCACGTTGAAGACCAAGCCGCAGACTGTATAAGTTTTGTAAAGTTATTTACAGCAAGATCAATATCCGCAGGAGTTTTAAGTTTTACATTGAGACTGATTTGTTGGTCAACAAGATTTTGGAATTTAAACTTGTCAGTAGAGGAATTGAATAATTTAGGAGACTTTTGTTTAGTCAGTGGGGAAGCACTTACTATTAACATCACTGAGGAGTGATCGGAATTAGGTTCGAGGAGATTTTCTGTTTTACAGTATAGGTTATTTGGAATTTTAGCAACAAAAATGTCTAAGATATCAGGGTTTTTGTGTGTGGAGGTCAGCCAGTATGTAGGACCAGGTGGAGCAAGAACTTTGAAATATTTGGATGATATAAAATTTTGAAGAACTAACCCACGCGGATTATTTGTACGACAACCCCATGACAAGTGTTTAGCATTATAGTCACCTCCGACTATAAAATTGTGATTTAATGTGAGAAAGTAGTCAGTAAGGATTTGGTTTGTTATCTTGTGTTTCGGGGAGGGGGGGATTATAAGACCGCAATGGTGATTGGGACGTTATTTAAATTAATATTTATAGCATAGGATTGCAAATAGGATTGGCAGAAATTTGGAAGCGATTGGAAAATGATCGATAGTTTAATTAGAATGGCAACTCCACCATGCGCAGTGTTATCAGGATGATTGATTTTCAATAAATTGTAACCAGGGATATGGATTGAAGAATATTTGGTAAAATGGGTTTCTGTTATAAGAGCTATATCTATTCGTTTAACGTGAAGTACAGTTTCAAGTTCATTAATATGGTTTTTTTTTAAGCCATTAGCATTAAATTGGAGTATTAAAAGAGATTTATTTGTGACATTACTAGACATTTATATTTTATCAAGTAGTTTCGTGATTACTTTATTGAGTAGAGAGATGAGAGGGTTAATAAGTGATTTAAACTCCTCCAGAAAATTAGTAATTGTGTTACTTAGATCTTGAGTTGGAATAGGAAGTGTATTGTCTGATTGACCAGAAGTGGCTTGAGCATTTGTAGGAGAATGATTTGAGGGTTGGTTTGGATGAGCATTTGTTAAGGGGTGGGAGCCTCTTACATTTGTAGTTTTATTTCTAACATTATCAGATAAAAAATTACTTTTTGTAGTTTGTTTTCTGCCACGCTGTAAACTGTAAATCCTTTATAACTTGCTGGGTGATCCCCAGAACAAAGTGCGCATTTTAGTGGATCTAAGCGCGAGTTTGGACATGAAGAAGATTGATGATGATCACCACATCTGACACAACGTAAGTGATAGCCACAGTATGATTTTGTTTGTCCATACTCTTGGCAGTTAACTGATCACTTTAGGTTTATAAGACTCTTCAACTTTTATTTTGGTATGTAGAAGAGCGGATAGCTGGTAAATACCATTTGAATGAGCAGTTGGTTCTAAATCGACAAAGAACAGCGGAAGTGGACATTTGGTGGCCTTGTGGAGAACGTTTGTAACCTGTCTAACCTCAAAGAGACGAGCTTCAAGCTCAGATTTTATTAAATCAGTAGGTGTAGATTGATGGATATGACGAATGACAACACTTAAGGGTTTATCTTCCCGTAATTAAAAGGTGTGGTATTCAGCCTTGCTATCTTTTAGATAGCGAACAAGCACTCTATAAGATTCCGGGATTGAGGTTTGTATTTTTAGACGGTCGCCGGCGGATTTGCAAAAGAAATGATCGACACCAATTAGCTCTCTAAGAGCTGCGCAGAAGTTTGGAAAGTCTAAAACACCTTTCATGAATATCGGGGGAGGAGGTTTGATGTGGATATCGTTATTTGCATCTTCTGCTTCAGAGGTACCGTCAACATCAATGTCTGGTGAATCATTTTGATTTTGATTTGGATTTAAAGCTTCAAAGCGATTTCGTGTTGTAAAAAGTTTTTTGCTCGGTGGAGGGGGGGGGGGTTTCCGGATGAGAAACGTCAGAAGAAGAACTAGAAAGAATCCTTTTATTTTTTTGCGAGGAATTCTGCAAGATCCATTCGCCATCTGTAGGGTTGTTCATATTACGACTCTGAGAGCTGTATTCAGAATTAATTAAGGGACTTTTGTTAGAATTTGTAGGAATTGTTAAACGAGCAGGCTGTATAGTGCTGTTTTTAGTTTTACTTTTATCCGTATTAGTTAATTTGATTGTTTTTATTTTACACTATTTATATCTGGAGTAGACGTCATTACTTACGTGAGCAAGGTCACGGACCGCTGGACGACGGACGCGAAACCGCGATAACGCGGCGCGTTATCTGCGGTTCGCTCAACGACTGTTAGAAGTTTCACTAGACACTTATGTCGGTAAAATAAAAATTACATTTAGTAAACATTACGAGAACGGCATACTTACAGTTCAAATTAAGTTACTAATTTACATAGAGTTTATCGTTAGCAAATTTTTGATATAAATTTGAACCAAATCGGTTGCAAATAACGAGAATAACAACGAAATTATAACAGAGTAGAAATAAGACGTGTGTATCGAACGCAGTGCGAACCGGGAATGAATAATGAAATAATATTGGAAATTTTACCACAGTTGTTTTATGATTAATCCCCCATCGACACTCGCTCTCATGGTATTTACTATTTTCGCGGAATATTCTTAGGTTTCCATGGGTTTATAGTGTTTATATAATAGCAATGTTATACAAATATAATGATAAAATATAGCCCATATAATGACTATTAAAGTAATTTTTCATATTATTTTCGTCTAGAGGAAATTCATATTAAAATAGTAAATTTTAAATATACTAAAAACCTCATTTAATCCGTCACTAGTTGCGTGGGGTTAATAATCTCCCAGTATTTTAATAAATCTGTGTATCCACTTCATTATTTTCAAAACGGATTTGTAATTTGTAATTTTGATTTGTAATTCTGAGTAGTTCATCAAAATCACACCATTATTCGATAATGACATTTATTTCATTGAAAACTAGTTTAGCTCGTTGTACACATCCGTGTAAAGAAAAATTTATCTGTTTGGAGAATATTTACCTCGCGCGATTGTACGTTTATTTCAAATGACCAAATGTAGAAAAAAAATCACGCGACCAGCGACGGGTTAATAATTTGCATTATTCTTTGCACTAAAATTAACTTAATTTAGATACTTTTAAGTACAATTAACTTAAAGTTAACACGTTAATCTTAAAAAAAGTAACTTATTAAGTTAAAAGTTAATTTGTGAAAAAAGTAACGAGTTAATTAACTTAACGTTTTAACTTAATTTTAACTTTTAATTCGTTAATGCCCAGCCTTGTATATATTACAAGTTAATTTCATAAAATTAATGGAGTTTTTACAAAACAAACTCCGCATTAACATTTCCATTTATAGGACAGCCAGGTTTGATATGGTTGCAGTTCGCGTTTGGACCGTATTGTTTTGGTGTAGCTGAGCCAGGCTGAAACACAGCCGATGTGGGTTGTGGAACGAGCCGTATCCACTTGTTGTGCTTTTCTCTGTCAACCCCTTCTAAAACCAATTAATGCAAATCGAGACCCATCATTTATTTATTGAATTCTTAGTCACGTATTTTTTCAGGCTATCTGAATTGTTACGTACAGCGAACTCTATAGTTGACATAGGCGTGCGCAGATTTCAACTTCCGGTCGAGCCTGGATACGATTAGTGCCCCAATATTTAGACAGAGTCCCTAATTTTTTTCTAACACTTCAGCATAGTAGATTCTGTTGTAAATTAAAAACAATGTAGTATTTATATATTTGAAGTTAAAAGTAAAACTTTAAATTCTTTAAAATCAAATGATATAAATACAATTAATTGATTTCCACGAAAATATTAAAAAATATATAGACATTTTATTATGGTTAGTTTAAATTTTACAATACCCTCAAAAAAATTTCGATCGAGCCGTGTCTCGCTCGGCTTGCCTCGTGCGCACGCCTATGATAATAAAATACTGTTTGGAAGATGAAATATATTTATTAAAATAAAATAATCTTTATTTATTGGATTCAATTTTACATCATATATCACAAACTATAGAATACTGACTTATACTTCAGTTAAATTGAAATTAAATTACCGTATAAGGCAGAAGTTAAATGCTTTTGTATGATAAAGAATTAGAACAGAAAATAAAATAGAGAAAGAGTTTTTTTGTACAATTAATTATTTTGAAATAGAAAAATGGTCAAATGTGGACCAAATATTATATTTTTAGGTTAATAATTTAATTATATTTATGGAATTAACATTATTTATTATGTAAATGCGAGTAATGAATACGCTGTCTATATCAAAACGTACATAGTAATAAGGAATAAGAAATTATAATTACACAGTATGTGTGCGACCTCCGACTGAATAACACGGGTATATCTCTCGCGACCGTGCGCTTTTATAGCTTCCGATAGCACTCCGTAAATTACGCCGATGATCAGCGTGCAAGTAATGTGATCATATTATCATTATTATCTAATATAAAACATACGACGTAATGGGCGACAAAGATAAAACAGTCAAATCGCCTTTTTCAAAAACTTCAAATATAAATAAAAAAAATCACGATATCAAACATGTGTCTATCCATACCATATCAAGTAATTCTCAATGCATCAAAATCATTGAAGTAATCCCTGTGTCACAATTAAATTACATAAAAGCCGGAATCAACATCGAGGGTTATGAACTCATCTTGAGCTTTCGCCGTCAAATGTTTATAAATCAGAAAGATTTCATTAAATTACCAGGATCGTTAGTTATCAACTTTAATCATACCTCGTTTAGAATTTTTTTTACCGATGACAGAATTACATGTTTTTTATGCAAAGCTGTAGGATACACTTCTATGTCATGTAAAAAACAAACTCTATCAACCAGCACGTCGAATACTCAGATCCTGAACAACTCCTTAACTACACACAATCCAACAAAATCTAATGAAGATCCTACTACAGAACTTTTAGAAGATATCCTGCTTCTCGAACTCTCTCTAACAAATACAACTCCACCTCAAAATATCATGGATTGGAACGTTGAAAATCAAGAGATAATTCTATCTCATCCCACAGAAAACAATAAAACAACCTAAGAAACATTAGAAACACCAATCAACCATAGGTACACATTGTGTGTGAATTCAGGAGGTGCTGGAATAATTTATAGTACACAGGTCCGTGGGGGGCTTTGACCCCACATCTCCCTAATACTATAATCAACTGCGTTGCCATAGTTTTTAATTTTTATTAATGAATATTTAAAAGTAATTATATTAAAAGTTATAATAATATGTAATTATTAATAATATATTAAACAAGATTTAATTTCCTGTTTGATGATGCAAATTTTTCCAATATAATTTCCTCATTTATTTTATTGGTAAGATCTCTCTCAATGCTAAGCGTAGATAGCTTTGTAAATCTTTCTTGGCCTATACTAGTGCGGAACCAATATTTCAATTTACGCATAGCTGAAAAGGAGCGTTCATACGTTGAAGAAGAAATTGGAATTGTCATTACTTGAACTAGTTTATAAATATTTGGAAACGAACTTTTATTACATTGATTTTTCAAGTCTTCAAATTTAAAGTTGGCTAGTAAACTATTCCTTTAGACCGGCATTTCTGCTAATAAACTAGCTGTCGATATTTTCAAAATAACCTGATATATCAAAAATATGAATTAGTATATAAAATATAAATAGTAATGAATTATATCGTTTGTATGATTGGTAATAATATTTATCATCCCACATACAATTAAACGTAGCTCACTGGTTAAATATTACTAAAAACTAAGTAACAATCAAAGTTATAAATATAACATAATTTCGTAGTCAACCATAAACCGTAGATAATATAAAAATATTAAGTAGGATTATATGATTTTCTATAATATTATGATTGCTGTTTATAGTTTAATATTTAGACAAAAATCGAAACATTAAAACGTGCAATTATACTATACTGTTTTAATCGTGAATTCGTCAACTATATTGTATATTATTATCTATTTATAGTGGAAAAAAATGGCCAACCCAAATACCACAATAATTTACAAATTATTGATGAAATACTGAAATAAATATTCTAGGAAACTGGGGGTGCTAATTTTAAATCTGGGGGTGCTAAGCACCCCCGAACACCCCCCTATGTGCGCCTATGCAACCAACACATAATTCAAAAGACCTTTATCAGATATAAACACACCAAAATATCCTACCTCTTCCACAGCATTAGGCATTCATATGCCCGGTGTTGGTGAGTTGCGACCCAAACCCTAAATAACGTACGAGTTGCGGCCCATACAATAATCTATATACTACATATATAATATGTACAATACATAGTACATGTATATAAACATCACAATATAAATTTATTAATACTACGTATTTTCTAGTATTGTCGTGTATTATTAATATTTGTAATATATTAATAATATATATATTATTAATATATTTTTATATATTTATATTAATATTTATATTTCAATAATAGAAATTAGGAAAGGAGTGAGGCAGGGATGCACACTGTTTTCGTCCCTTTTTAACCTGTATGTACAAGAAGCGGTGAATAAAGTAAGAGAAGAAATTGAAGTAGGGGTAAGAATAAATGGTGAAAGAGTAGATATGCTAAGATTTGCAGATGACATAGCGATAATAGCAGACAATGAAGAGGATCTACAGAATATCTTAGAAATAATGAACTTAATAATGAAAAATGAATACAATATGAAAATAAACAAAACAAAAACGAAAGTCCTCGTTTGCAGCCGTAACGAAGGAACCCAAACTCAAATTGCACTAGATGGTGACACACTAGAGCAAGTAAATGAGTACAAATATTTGGGAAGTACGATAACTGAGGACGGCCGTAGTACCAGGGGGATCATAAGCAGAATAAACCATGCTAAATGTGCATTTCAGAGCAAGAAAAATATGTTTATATCTAGAAATATTGACATAAAAGTAAGGAAAAACTTACTTAAGGCTTATGTTTGGAGCGTGGCACTGTATGGAAGTGAGACATGGACCATAGGTAAAACAGAAGAAAAAAGACTTAGCGTTCGAGACATGGTGTTACAGAAGACTACTTAGAATAAGTTGGACAGAACACATTACAAATGAAGAAGTTTATCGAAGAGTCGGAGAAACAAGAAGCTTTCTGAAGACCTTAAAAACAAGAAGAGCTAAGTTAATTGGACACATACTGCGGCAAAACAGTTTACTTAGCAGGATAATAGAAGGTGCCATTGAAGGGAACAACAGCAGAGGGCGACCGCCACTGGACTACATTAGTCAAATATTAAGAGATATGGACTGCAGATCATATTGCGAATTGAAAAGGAAAGCGGAGAAGCGTCAAGAGTGGAGAATTGCTGCTAACCAGCCCTTGGGCTGTTAACAAAAAAAAAAAAATATTCGTAAATTAATAATACCATATAGTAATTTTCATCTTGCCATTTGAAATTATCCGATTATTGTAGTTAATGCAAGTCATATGGCAGATAATACAATAAAACGATCTATATTATCTGTATTATATTACATAAAGATATAACTTGCCATACGTATCGAACTATTCGTTTATCGTTATTCGTTTATCTCTAAATGTATAGCCAACACATATAGCCATCGTACATATAGTTACTAGCCAATAGGTACATAGGTAATGATAATTATTCGGGCTGCAACTCACCTATAGCTAAAATATTGTTGGACCGCAACTAACCTACGGCTAAAATATTATCGGGCCGGAATTCATCGGTCTTCGACACCGGAAACGTCACGCCGGGCCGTAACTCACCCACACCCCATATGCCTGCCAATCAACCTGACAAGAAAAAAATAAAAACCCAATCTAACTCAGTCTCCTTCATAGAGAACTGCAGAATTGACACCAGTAAAGGAAGACATAATATTGTTCGTAAAATTCAGGCAATATCCCCACATTTTTTTCTTTTATACATTTTTAATGATATCGAAAAAATCTTGTCTTTATATTCTTAAATGGGTATAAAGCTTTATATCTATAGACTATTAAGACGTATAAAAAAGCACTACAGTAATGCGTTTAAAATATTTTATTTAAGCAACGTTTATGAAATTGTAAAAATAATTAAGTTAAAAGTGAACATGACGTTACAATTTTTAATATATATCTAAAGAAGTTTAGAAGTAGTACCGTGTCATACCTATTACCTCTATAAAAATTCATTTCAGCGGATTGATTTTGGTACTGCAGCTATAATTTTTATAGATGTTTATTATTACAACGCTTTAGAATAAGTCAAATTAATTGATTATTAAATGCTTCGAAAAACATGGAATACTTGGCATTATATATCAATCATGCCACTACTCGTAAATATTATGCATATTGGTATCGAATAACAACCTAACCTTGTGGTAACTTCAAACATAATATTGTTATTGCATTAATTCGATTTTAGCCAGAAGCTAATTATTGTCTTGCAAATAATAATCGCATATTCCAGTAAATATTATAAATTATATTTTTAATGAATATTAAATATAGGTGTAATTAAAAAAAAAATAATATTGAAGAGTAAATTGTATTTACGGACGGGAGTCGCAGACTATCAACTTACTTTGCATCGATTTCTTCTTCTCGGTTTAGCAATTCCAGTATTGCACACAAATCCTTTTATTGTTCTTCGAAAATTCCTTGTCATAAAACAGTATAACAAAGGGTTGATTGCGGAGTTAGCGTGTCCCAACAGTAATGTAAAAGGATACCACTTCATTAAATACTCCTAAAAAGAAAATGTATTAATTTTCTATAATATTTCTATAGTTGTGTTTTATATGAATAATAAACAGTACAAATGATTCGTTCGTTATTATTTACTCATAGATTTTATTTGCTTGTACGTTTTATTGAAATTATACCTATTACAAGTCAGTCAATAAATAATGATATAAATAAATAAATAATAAATAAATAATTATCATTATATAGGGATTTAATTTAATTGAGCCATTCCACAGGAAATTATTGTTCTACTATTTCAATATTATTATGTAAAAATTGTCTCGATTGATTCATATTTTGTGTGCACCTGTCAAATATTTAATGGCCTACTTATTAGAATAAAAATACCTGATCTAGACCGAATTTGTCAAGTTTTACGTCTAAATCTAAAAACAGCGTCAGTAAGTTATAGGGTAGCCAACACAATGCGAATATCACTGCTAAAACGAAAAGTATTCTTGCCACTCTTCGTCTTTCGCGAACCATTCTGACCTAAAAAAAAAAAATTATTTTAAATTAAAAATGTATGATATATTTCTAAATCGTTTTATTAAGTGTGATCGTTATTGAATATAATTTTCATAGCTTCTGTATAGAAAATAGTAAGTTTCATATTATATACTCGTGTCCTTATACGTAATTGTGGTACAATTAAAAGGCTGTTATATACAGGTGATAAAATGATTATTTTTTCCTATTCTCTTAATTTTGTGTAATACTCAGAGAACAAGTTGAACATTAGAAAAAGAAGCTTTTGATCTTAATTTTAATAATTAATTTGAACAATTTTATCTCAAAAAGTTGTTCGGTCTGATATTCACTCATGAGTTATTAAAATTACAGTGGAACCTCGATAACTCGAATCAGTTGGGGACAAAAAAAAATTCTAGTTACCGAAAATATTTTTTTATATAAAACACAAAGAGTTCATTTTATAATTTTATTTATTTATATATTTACTAATAAATTTATAATGTATGTAGGTATGTATATTGTATTAAAATTTTTAAAAAAGTATAAAGTAATAAATATGTATATGTATAAATTGTATATTATAAAGAAAATATAATGATTAAAGTAGAAATATGTTTTATAGAAATCTGATATTTTTAATTGTTTTTTTATTTTTTGACCTACCTGTAAAGTTTTCAATAACGTTTAGTGCGGAAAAAATCTCATCTCTAATTTCTGGTTGTTTTTGAATGTACTTACGGACAACTTGTAAACTATCTAATGCCTGGGCAAGAGTATTTTTAGGTAATTTCTCATCTTCATCAATATCCGACTCCTGTGACAACATTATATTAAATATCGGCGTATACATTTCGTAGTTCAATCGACGTATAATTTTACCAATAATAAATTTAGTAGATAAACGTAATTTATTAATTTATTGTAGATATTAAATTGTATTATATCGTTAAATTTATAACTGTACCTTTTAAGCATTAGGTAAAGATTTGATTGATAATATTAATCAGTTTTCGAATACGATTACCGTTATTTAAAATAATACACTTGGTTATTTGACCATCAAGTGATCAATTTATGTACGTATTATGTATATATTATTTTATAAATTCGAGTTATAATCCAAAATTCGACTAAAAATACTTCGACTTAAAGAGAAATTCGAGTTAGCGAAAATTTATTACACATATTATATATCGTAAGGCCGGGGCCAAAGCTTCCTTTGAATTATCGAAAATTCGACTTATAGAGGTTCGAGTTATCGAGGTTCCACTGTAATTATTTTAATCTTTCTTTTGAAAAATTTATTGCACCTAGTTGAATATATTATTCATTATTAGTTTTATGATTGTATACGTATAAATCTTATGTGTATAATGAAATTATTGTACTACTTTCATAAACCCGAATCGTTATTAATTTATGAGTAATCAACTTAACACAGTAGTACGTTTAGAGACGAATATTAATACTATAACTACCTTAAACGACATTACGTATGACATACTCTGATTATAATTTATGTGTATATAATTAACCTGTTGAACGCTTATCATGCCCTGCTGGTCATCAAAGGGTGGACGTACTGCCCATAGTCGCCGTCCCATTAATGTATATGCTCCAGTCACTAAAAATCCCGGTGTAGCGTATACCAGAACAAAACAAAGAACACCTGGAATGTTGAATGTTTTTTAATAATGTGTTATAATTATATTATTACCTTTTTGTATATTATTCTACAGAAATGGGAAATACATAGCTAGTTCGTGTTTAGTGCACATCTAAACTCAAGTGAAACGATTAAATGAAATAAAACCAAGCCAGACACTATTCCACTCAAACTAGAGAACCAGCAAAAGTGATAAACCTTAAGAGGACGTCACATCTGCATATATTGTTTTCGTCTTATAAACGTACAACATATAAAATTTGGGCTCAATAGTTTAAATATTTTGTTGTTAGTTTTAATGTTAGAGTAAACTGATCTATTATCAAACACTATGAGAAGAACATTATTAGTTGTGAGATGATATAGGCTTCTTATGTAATTGAAATGTTTAGGTAAATTATGAATTAATTATGAAATTTTTAAAATTATCATATCGTAAAAACCTTAAATCATTGTACAGATAATATAATTTCTTTAAAGTTTTATAGTAGATTAGTTTAATCTAATATTAAAGCTAACAATAAAAGATTGGTTCTATTGAACGCAAATTTGTTATGTTGTACACTTGTAAGACGGAGACAACACATGCGTCCTCTTATTATAATATTATGTCACAAAATTTACAATTTTTTTAAAGCTTTTTACTCGCTTTGCAATTTAACGGTTAAAATGTATCCAAAACCTTATTCAGAACAGTTAGATATGAACAAGTGAATAACGGTGAATTTATATACCTTATATATATGTGTACTAAAATATACATAATTCTTAGATAATAAATATAGCAAAACGATAAAAATGATTTAGTTGTACCAGAGTTTGCGCTAATGTGAAATTGTGCATATAATGTGCAGTTCTTATTTAAATGTTGTGCAGTTCATAAAAGAAATAATATGATTTTAATTTTTAATAATTAATTCTATGTGTCTATGAGTTTGTAACATCGGTACCATTTGGCATTATTTTGTTTTCCAGAATTATTAGAAATTATGATTAAAACATTGATAATTAATATTTATCTATGAATATCATGAGATTAAAATTTCGGTATTAGTATTTTATTAAAGTCTCCATTACGTTCCGCCATGAATGTTTCAACTGAAAATATGTACTTATACATTAATTATAACATGCCTCCCTTGTATAATTGGGATTCTAATATGTCAAGTGTCAAATGGATGAACAGCAAAAAACATAGAGTAATTACAAGAACAAAGGCTAAGCAACAAAATTATTTCAATGGTGTATTTCCAGATGCTACAAACAAACATCACCAATTTTAATATTGTTTGGGCCTCAACGACTGTTAAAGGACCAGTCACGGTAGTGACATAAATGTTAGTGAATGAATATAATAAAAATAAATTTATAATCGAAAAATAATATAATTGAAAAGTAATTTAATAAAAATGAATAAATAATAATTTAATTGCCCATTTTAGCACAATAAATATATGATAATATAATTTTAGTTTACCTGGTCGGCACAACAAATATATAATAATTTAATAATAATAAGTATTTTATAATTATAAGAATAATTAGATAATTGTTGCCTTGTCAGCTTAACACAAAACGAAAATGTGATCGACGAATACTCACATAGCAGTTGGGACGTTCGACTGGTTTTACACCTACGCTGCCATACCGGGTTCCGTAAGTAATAGACTAAATACAATAAAAAATACAAGTTGAACCCGCGTACGTGCGATCGAAAATCACCGACTGCTCACGACGAAAATTCAATTCCCGTTTGCAACACACGAAGACGACAAAGACAGAAACCACGTTAATTACAATGGCCGCTGGTCAGTTGATCAAAAAAGCCAAACACAAAACACATCACAAAACGTGGTTTGCTGGATAAGATTATTGCAAGACGGGAACGAAAAACAAAGTTGTTATGCATAACACGACGACGAGACAACGAATGGGAAAAAGAAGAAAACGAAAAGGTGGACAAACGACTGTGCAGGCAGCGCGATATCACGACCGACATAATAAAAATACAAAAATAACACGATTTCAATAATTAACAAACGGCGAAAACGAAAACAAAGATACGGATGTACAGTACATGGTGCATAGCGCAACATTTACATAATATACATAAGATAATATTTTTATAATAATAATAAAACTCGTGAGGCCGTTAATGAGTTTTCACGACGATCTGAACTCGTATACGCGTAAACATTACCGCCCACCTTGAAGGAATACATCAAGACTGGGGTAATGGACAGAGTTTTACAAGAGGTCACGTTAGGTTTCCAGTTGCAGTTTTGACGGTTGCAACACGTGATATTCCGTCTGACCCAGGATGGAGTTCCATGATGCGTCCAAGGTGCCACTGTAACGGTTGGGTTGGCTCTTTTATTAGGACTAGATCACCCACGTTCAAGTTTGGACCATCATATTTCCATTTAGTTCGGTTTTTAAGGTAGACAAGTACTCGTTGTGCCATTTTGACCAAAAATGTCTATGGAAATTAGTAATTAATCGCCACCATTGTAATTTGGACAGTGGCATTATTGTTAAGTTGGGATCAGGAAGTGATGTTGATGGTTCGAAGTTGAGAAAATGACTTGGAGTCAACGCTTCATAATCGTTTGAGTCATTGGTTATGGCACCTTATGGCCGTAAGTTCAAGGTACCTTTGATTTGAGTAAGCAATGTGTTGAGCTCTTCACTGGTTAATTTATGGCAACCTATAGATCGCAAAATTAATGATATGGTTGATTTAACATCGGTCTCACATAAAACACCAAAATGTGGAGAGGTAAGAGGATTGAAGCACCACGTAATCTGCTGCGTTGCCATATGACGTTGGACATTTGACATTTTCTTGGAAACCATTAGATTGTGTGAACTCTTGTAATGAAGTCAAGATCCTTGAAGCTACAACAAAATCAGTGCCGCAGTCGCTATGCATTTCCATAATGGGACCATGACGTGCCGAAAATCGAGTGAATGCCAACAGGAATTTTTCTGTTGACAAGTCAGAACTTAATTCTAAATGCAAGGCTTTGGTCGCAGTGCATACGAATATATAAAGATATACGTTTGTAGAATATCCACGATGCTCACGGGGATCTTTTACGATTATTGGATCGGCATAATCCACTTCTGAGATTGAAAAGAGTTTTATTGAACGATATCAGATGAAGCAAGATTTTTACCAATAGAATTTTCCATTACTTGGATATCATCTTCGACAATTTTGCGAATTTCATGAATTTCTAACAATATTTTAGCAATTTTCACACGTTTACCTGTATTTGTACGATCTGTCTTATATTCTTCTGCAGCTGCAGTCAAAGAATTAAGCTTGGAGATGGAACAGACAATACGCACAATGGCATCGACATACGTAATTTATGGTGGAAAAATCATTGTGCAATAAGCGAATGAACTACATAACTGCAGAACACCAACGATCAAAGACGATTATAACAACTTTATATGATTTGGAGAAAAACAAAGAATATATTAAATCCAATATTGATTTATTGCAATTGTGGTCGCTGTTTGTTCGTTACATCCGGCTCGAAGGACCAAAAATGTTTGGGCCTCGTGAATGGTCCTTCGACAGTCGTTGAAGCCCAAACAAATATAGTGATATTGATGATGAAGAGGTTGTCACAAAAAAGAAAAATAAATCATTTTAAAATTAGATTAAAGGAATTTGTAATTTCAATTATTAAAATCTATATAAATTATGAAGTATAATATAATATTATTTCATATTGTGATGTTAGTATGTATTATTTATTATATGCGAGCAAAGCGAGCGTCAAATTTTTTTTCACTTCCGTCAAACAAACAGAATGTGCAGCTCTAATATTTCCTTAGCACAAGCTCTGAGTTGTATAGTCGTTATAAATACCATAAGCGTGTTTGGACAGTGTGTACTTTGAATGTGTATGTCCCCAGTCTTCTATGCACCACGCCAAACCATATCTATGTATTGCGTCGATCAATATCGGATCATCTCCCAATTCCACGGATTCTGTTTGACGGACCCATAGAATCGGACCAAATATCACCATCGACACTAGCCACAGTGCAAGAATGACCTGTTACAGACAATCATGATCAATTATTTACTTTATTATATGTATATATATATATATATATCTGTATATATAAAACAGTAAGCTGATTGACTGCTATCAACGCATAGCTCAAACCATTGGACGGATCTGGCTGAAATTTGGCATACAGATAGCTATTATGATGTAGACGTGTGCTAAGAAAGGATTTTTCGAAATTTTGAATTTAAAGGGTTGAAGTCGGTTTAATATTTTTTGACCTGGTCGATAATTGCGCTATTGAAAATGAATTATATTAAATAAAACTATTAAAAACTGTTTAAAAACTATTAATTTTATTTTTGGTTGTAAATGACGGGTATTGCATAAATATTAAACAAAAAGATCCCGCAACAGGTGCCAAAACAAATAAGAATGTTAGTTCAAAAAATTATTATGCACATCGGTTGATGATTAGACGCGATCAGGACTAAGTTATTTTACGATGCATAAGCTTTGTCAACAATTCATGGTCGAAATATATATAAAGATAGATAGCGAACGATTTCGATACTTCGATTTCGATTCAATCAAAAAAAGCTGCGTGCAAAAGATTCTCAAAACAATTGTTAGATATTGGAGATGGGAAAGTTACTACAGATGAAACGGGATGTATAAAATTACCGACCGATTCTGTACAATCATTGACTCGAAAGATGCTCTCATTGACCAGATATTTCCCATTGTATACTGACAACACACAAATCATGAGTGGCTGGCAGAAAGAGCAATTTTAGCAACAAAAAATGTGGACGTCTACGAATTGAATCTCAAGATAGAACATTTACTATCAGAAAACTTGGTGTCATACAAATAATCTAGATACAGTTTGCGATGCTACTGAAGTTGTAAATTATCCAACAAAGTTTTTAAACTCATTGGATTTACTAGGCATGCCACCGCATAATTTACAGTTGATCATTACAATTTACCATCGATAAAATACCTCCTTCAGGGTCATTTAAAGTTGTATACATGCAGATAAAAAACCACCAGAAGAACATAGAGGCAGGTATAATGCACCAACGGCAAATGAAGTTGCTTTAGTGTTAGTAGATCAGAAGTTTGATCGAAGAGACATCATCCTCGAAAACCGAAGTAACTCACTTCACCGTATCAGTGAGATACATCGAGCATATGACGCACTGCAGTATCCTTTAATGTTTTGTTGGGGGGATGATGGGTATGCAATCAATATACCACAACGCGATCCAAAAACCAAGTTACCGCTTAAAAAAATTGTCTCTGCATCAAGTTTTTACTCATATAGAATAATGGTCAGAGAAGGGTAAGACAACTATTTAGTTAATTATCGTTCTCTTTTCAGTCAATATTTGGTAGATGAATACGCCAAAATTGAAACTGAAAGACTAAATTACATCAAAAACAATCAAGCCAAATTACGTGCAGATAGTTATATTCATTTAAAAGATGCGATTGGACGACGAGACATAGAAGCTAATCAGTTAGGCCAAATGGTTATACTCCCGTCAACTTTTACTGGTGGGCCAAGGTACATGCACGAAAGAACACAAGATGCTATGACCTACGTTGGACATTACGGTCGTCCTGACCTTTTTATTACTTTTACATGTAATCCTTGCTGGGACGAGATAAAAGAGCTCTTACTTTCCGGTCAAAGATCATATGATCGACATGATATAATTGCAAGAGTGTTTCGGTTAAAAGTCAAAAATACCATGAATTTATTGACAAAAGGTAAAATATTCGGAGAAGTGAGATGCTATATGTATTCAACGGAATACCAAACTGTAGAGAGGTTCAGGTAGTTGTAAGCTATAACTTATCGAATAGGTTATGATAATAATCATTATCTTAAAAACTAAATTAATATGTATAAAATATTATTTCAAAAATCTTAATTAATTTAAATTTCAATAGATTTAAAAATATTTAATCTTGGCAGGTTACATATATTTATATACTTAAACCCGGCAACGACGGGTAATTCATTTTCAATAGCGCAGTTATCGACCTGGTCAAAAAATATTAAACCGATTTCAACCCTTTAAATTCAAAATTTCGAAAAATCCTTTCTTAGCGCACGTCCACATCATAATAGCTATCTGTATGCCAAATTTCAGCCAGATCCGTCCAATGGTTTGAGCTGTGCGTTGATAACAGTCAATCAGCTTACTGTTTTATATATACAGATTTGTAAAAATCGATATCAATCCCTTAATGCAACAGAGAGTAAATTTTTTTTTTTTTATCCCATATCTTTCGCCAACACAAACAAACTGGATGGTTCGAAAGCACGCCAAGTATAATTGTTCGTGTGAAAAACATGATGTACTCAAATCTTAGCCACAGACAGACATCGTTTGGCCTTGAGACTTATTGATAGTCATTGCAAATTAAAATCTAATTGGAAATTGAAGGCGTTTAAATTGTATTGGTACATCAATGGGTATAATAGGGATTCGCGATAATAATATATTTTCACCTCGGAATTTGCCATTTAAAAATGATGGCATCGATAACATTTTTCATTAATTTTTTAACGACAAATCGCGTGCCGTTGCACAACCGTGGTGGGTTCAAATTACGAAGCAAAATAACCGGAAATCTAACCTTCAGTTGCAAATTAAGTGGTGGCATAATATATATAAATATATAAAAATGATGTATTACTCCTTCAAAGCGGCTTAACTGATTTTAATTAAATTTTGTATATACATTTAGTAAGTCTGCGAATAGGTTTTTATCTATTTTTTATACTACTAAGTGCTATTGTTTAGTAAATCGTAGTTTAATTTAATAATTTTTGACCAGGTCGATAACTGCGCCTTTGAAAATTAATTATAAAATGATACTATTTAAAAGTTATTAATTTTATTTTTGGTATTGAATGATGGGTATTGTATAAATATTAAACAACAAAATCCCGCAACAGGTGCCAAAAAAAACAAGAATGTTAGTTCGAAGAATTATTATACATATCGGTTGATGATTAGATACGATCAGGACAACGTTATTCTACAATGTCATAAGCTTTGTCAAAAATTCATGGTCAACATGTATTTAAAGATAGAGAGTGAACAATTTTGATACTTGCGATTCAATCAAAAAAGTTGCGTGCAGAAGATTCTCAAAACAATTGTTAGATATTGGTGATGGTAAAGTTACTACAGATGAAACGGGTTGTATAAAATTACCGACCGATTCTGCACAATCATTGACTCAAAAGATGCTCTCATTGACCAGATATTTCCCAATGTATACAGACAACACACAAATAATGAGTGGTTGGCAGAAAGAGCAATTTAAGCAACAAAAAATGTGGACGTCTACGAATTGAATCTCGAGATAGAACATTTATTATCAGAAGACTTGATGTTATACAAATCTATTGATACAGTTTGCGATGTTACTGAAGCTGTAAATTATCCAACAGAGTTTTTAAACTTATTGGATTTACCAAGCATGCCACCGCATAATTTACAACTGAAGGTTGGATCTCCGGTTATTTTGCTTCGTAATTTGAACCCCCCATGGTTGTGTAACGGCACGCGATTAGTCATTAAAAAATGAATGAAAATTGTTATCGAAGCCATAATTTTAAATGGCAAATTCCGAGGTGAAAATATATTATTACCGTGAATCCCTATTATACCCACAGATATGCCAATACAATTTAAACGCTTTCAATTTCTAATTAGATTTTCATTTGCAATGACTATCAATAAGTCTCAAGGCCAAACGATGTCTGTCTGTGATTTAGATTTGAGCACATCATGTTTTTTACACGGACATTATACTTGGCATGCTTTCGAACCATCCAGTTTGTGTTGGCGAAAGATATGAGATAAAAAAAAATAATTTACACTCTGATGCATTAAGGGATTGATATCGTTTTTTACTAATATTGTCATAATTAGCAATAAATATATATCATTTTAAAAGATCAATTTTAATAAATTATTAAAAAAATTATATGTTTGATGTTTTTTTATTTTTATATTTCGTCACCGTTTACAGCACTCCATACCTCTTCCACATATATGCCACATCCTTACACACCTATATTAAATTAGTTATTTTTTTCTAACAAAATATTCTCTAGAAATAATTTATAAGATAAAACAATGTTTGTCGGGTCACCTAGTATATATATTACGGTAATAGTACGAATACCGATGAAACCTAGGATTTACCGGTAAAACCTAGGATATACATTATTGTTTGGTCAAACCCCGAATGATTTTAGGAGTTCGGACTTTTACGAGTGAGTTTTGGTAAATCTTAGGATCGACAATCAATGTTTGTAAAAGTCCGAATTTATATATTTTTTCCGATTCTGTGATAATTCTTACGTGTATTTATTCTTGTGCATTGGTGTTGATATCAATAGTTTTAATTTATATACCTAATTCAATTTTTGACTGAGATACGAATTATAATAAAAGTTGTAAGCAATTATTCAATGATTAAGATATGGAACATATTTAATAGAAGAATAATTTAATAAATTGATATCAGGGCCAATTACAGGAAGTAATTTTACGAGCAATATTCGTTTTACTATTGTCGTGATTAGTATAACACAACGAATAACAAAACAAAATGGTCAGAGTCTTTAAGATTCGTGCAAGCTATGAAGAACGGAGCTTTTCATTCTGGTACGTATTATTATGTACTATTGTATTGAAAGTAATACTAATTTAATTTCGTATTTATTTTTTTGTATAATATAATTAAAAATTATATTGTATAGTATAATACATATTACAATTAATAAATTGTAATAATTAATGTATAAATTATATAATTATATAAGTATATATTATGTAAGTATTTTTATATGAAACCATGTTTGGAACTAAAATGAAAATGGGATTAGAAAGTTCAATCATTCCAAAAAATATATTAACAAACCTTCAAACAGAAGAGGATTTAGAGGGAGTACTTACACACCCAAACTTAAAATCAATTGAAGTTGTCGAGATAGATGAAGAAATTAGAGTCGTCAAAGAACCTATGGAAGTAAAAGGAACGAGAGAAACTGAAAATAATAAAATAACAGATCGGGCACAAAAAATTAAGCAACATCAAGTAAACAAATATCAAATGTATTAACTGGACAAACAGATAAAATTAAAATCCCAGAAGTCGATAGAAGTAAAGTTGCTGTAAGTAAAGTAAAGTCACACATTACTTGCTATGGTATTACAAGTTGTGGATGGAGATTTTTGTCGTTTGGGTACAAAAGCGGGAACACTATCTCAACTATTTACTCGAAATCAGTTCATTCTATGCGAAGAGAACTTTTTGGAATCAGTAATAATTCCCGAAAATGAAATTGGAATTCGTCAAGCGGTATCACAACTATCTTTGACTGGTGGGCAAGGGTTAATAAGGTGTGACTGTTTAAAAAAATGTATTACAAATCGCTGTAAATGCCGATCTAAAAATGTATTGTGCAACTCAAGATGTCACGGTATCAAGCCTGCACAAGTAAATGAATATTTTTTCTTAATAAAATTAAAAATTTTAAAAAAAATCGATCGTTATAGGTAATATGTAATAATAATATACGTTTAAATTTTCATTAAAATATGTACCTAATAATAATATTAATATTTATATTAAATAAAAATATAAATTTTTGTCATAATTACATTTTATAATAGTGTGCCTACAATATATCTCCGCGATTACCCACATGCTGTTTACAAACATTCTCCCGCGCGCGATGGCACTATCGCCGACTGATTTATACGATAAAAGGCAAACCGATAACGTAGCTTTATATTGATTTATACCAACCAGCAATTATGATGAACTATGTAATCAAAACTAATTATTATTATGTTGAACAATATTGATATCAACACGAATGTCATGTGGTACTATGATGCACGTACAATGCTCAAGAATAAACACAGGTAAGAATTATCACAGAATTGGAAAAACATATGATTTCGGACTTTTACAACCATTGATTGTCGATCCTAAGATTTACCAAAACTCACTCGTAAAAGTCCGAACTCCTAAAATCATTCGGGGTTTGACCAAACAATAATGTATATCCTAGGTTTTACCGGTAAATCCTAGGTTTCACCGGTATTCGTACTATTACTGTAACATATATATATATATATATATATATTATTATTATTAATTTTTTGTTTAATTTAATAATGTCGCATTTGCATAATACATGATGAATGCATCCGTATAATTTATTCGTAATTTTGAAATTTAATGGCAATGGTTCTCGAGGTCATAACTAGCGAATCATAGTTCTACGTGTTCTGAACTTTATGGTGAAAATAGTTTATAAAAATCCATTTACCATTATTTCAGAATTATATAAGTGCAAACTGTATATTATTATCATTATTTGCATAGAAATAATAAAAAAATTGTAGAAAAATAAAAATTAACTAATTCTTATTGATCCATCAGTACATGTATTTAAATTATATTTAAATTGTAATTAAATTATAATGTAATGTAATTTATATGAAATGGATGATGTGATACAAGAGTTATCATTCAACAGTTGAAGTTAAGTGAACAATAAAAAAAAATTACATATAAAATCAAAGTATATTTAAATAATATAAACTGCTCGTAAAAACAGATTACTCGTATTATAATTTTATACTTAACATTCTAAATGGGAAATACATTAAAGAGAAGATAAATACCTCAACCATCTCAGAAACACACACTTTATTATTAAAACTATAATTAATCTCTATTCACTGTTGCTCAATGTTTAGTTTAAAATGTATTTACAGTTTTGTACAGTTATTAGTTATATGACAGATATAATACAAGTGGTTGAGAATTATTTTGGCCTCGCTTACCTCATCAAAAGGAATAACATAATTTTATATTTTACATCAAAAGCAATGGTGAAACATAATGTTGTACACCGAATTTCCTCAGGATTCTATATATTAATAATAGTGTTCAATTGAGTGTTTTTTGATATTTTAATCAAAGAAATGAATTTTATTTACTTTGAAACAGATATTAAAATTAACCTTCTGTGTTTATTGTATTGTTTGTGTTACATGAAGTCGTAATGCAGTGCAAAAGGATATACAAAATAATTTTCTTTTATCTTGCATTAATTAGAATTTTAATTACTTTTCAAAATATATAATTTTAAATGTTAAATTTCATCACAAATAGCTATTTTTCTTATAAATAATTAAATATTAGAATAAAAATAATAGTGGCAATTTAAATAAAATTATCTAAACAAAAAAAAAAGTAAAATAATGCTTGTTAATTTTTTTTTTTTAAGAAATCAGCTTATTATAATCAAAAAAATTGCAACAGTTTTAAAAGTTTAATTGATAATAGAAAATTTTATTGATTTTGTATATTTTAAATAATGTTGTATTGATTAAGTTTTGTTTCATAATGATTTGTAAGTAATACATTTTTAAAATATTAATCAGATTTTTAACGATCTGAAATTGATAAGAAAATATCTTATTGAAAAAGTTTAATTTGAACATTTCTTTTAACAAATATTTAGATAATTAATCTGTAAAAAAAACACTGATTTACCATAATTTTGTACTGGAACTTCTAATTATAAGATTAAATTGTTTTCAAAATATGTATTTATTTATGCAGAGTTAACATATAAATAACCCTCCAGGGGAGCACTAAGAGTGCGACGGGTATGGCGAACCCGGGGCCCCGAGCTCTGAACTGAATTGACTTTAATTAGTTGGTTTAGTTCTCCCTACTCTGATCTTAATTGGTTGGAGTAGACTGGTCCTCCAGGTTGGGGGTTTAGCGCAGTGCTAACGACCCTGCCTAGTAAAAAATCTTCTGTTCAGGATCTAATAAACATAAACATGCCTCGGATACGTGGAGCTTTGGATAATAAGACTGGAAATCGGAAAAATGGCTTACTGTTTGGGACATGGAACGTACGTACTTTTTTCAAACCTGGAGCGGCACAAAATATTGTTAAAGAAATCGAGAAATACAAGGTAAAAATAGTGGCTTTACAAGAAATTAGATGGGATGATAATGGAACGATAGATATACAAGAAACAACAATACTTTATGGTAAATACAATGAACAACGCCAGTTTGGAACTGGTTTTGCGGTACACAAAAGCCTAATACCAAATATAAGGGAATTCAAAGATATAAATCCAAGAATCTCATTGTTGACAATGAAAGCGCATTTCTTCGAAATAACTTTCATAAATGTACATGCGCCTTCCGAAGATAAGCCGCAGGAAGAGAAGGATGATTTTTATGTGAACTTGGACTTAACATTAAATGCACTACCTCAATACAGAATAAAAATAGTCTTAGGTGACCTAAACGCAAAAATTGGTAAAGAGGCTGTATTCAGACCAATAATTGGTAGTCACAGCCTGCACGAAACTACAAATGATAATGGATTAAGACTTATCGATTTTGCATGTGGAAATGGTCTTGTAGTGAAAAGTACAATGTTTCCTCATAAAAATATTTATAAGGGAACATGGATGTCACCTGATGGAAGGTACGTCAACCAAATCGACCATGTTCTAGTGAGCGCAAGATTCAAAAACTGTATTCAAGACATAAGAACGATGAGAGGAGCCGATGGTGATTCGGATCACTATCTGGTTAAAGGAAAAATGAAAGTCAAAATAAAAAAGGTTACTCGGAAAAAAGGAACAGTGGTAGACAAATATGACACATCTAAACTAAACAATGTGAATACATGTGAAAGGTTCAAGTATCTGATGTCGGAAAAAATCAGAAGGATAAATACAGATATAAATGACTCAATTGATACAAAATGGAAGAAAATTAAAGATACTATAAAGGTAGTGACAGAGTCAGAAATCGGAAAAGTAAAAACTGTAAGAAAACCATGGTTCAACGATATATGCGAAGATGCTCTAAATCGGAGAAAAGAAGCTAGAAACCAGTGGCTTAATGACCAACATAATATAGAGAAAGAAATTGCGTATAAAGAATGTCAGAAAAGCGCAAGTAGAGTATTTAGAAATGAAAAACGAAAATATACTCGGAATTTATTGGAAGAAGCAGAAGTAGATTCTAGAATGAATAGAACGAGACAGTTGTACCAAAAAGTAAACAGTATACGAGGAGGATACAAAAAACATAATAAGTTTTTGAAAAATGAAGATGGTTCACTGACAACAGGACAGGAAGAGATATTGGAAAAATGGAGACAATATTTTGGCCAACTGCTCAACTGCGAAAATCCAGAAGAAACTTTTGAATTTCCACTAGTAGAAACCAACGATTGCGAATGCTTACCTCCTACTAGAAATGAAATAAAACAACAAGTATTAAGGTTAAAAAACCAAAAATCTCCCGGAGAAGATGGGATTCAGGGAGAAATATTAAAAAAATTAGATGAGGAAACAGTATCAAGAATACATAATATTATTGAGATGGTATGGCAGGAGGAAAGACTCCCAGAGGAGTGGAATACTGCGCTAGTATGCCCTATCCACAAAAAGAACGACCCCCAGATATGCAGTAATTATAGGGGAATTGCATTACTAAACGTAACCTATAAAATTCTTGCATATTGCTTATTAGATAGAATACAACCGATTGCGGAAGAAATAATAGGGGACTACCAAGGAGGTTTCAGAACAAATAGATCTACAACAGATCAAATATTTGTGATTAGGCAGACCCTTCAAAAAATGTGGGAGTTCAATAAAGACGTGTATATATTATTTGTGGACTTCAAGAAAGCCTATGACTCTATCCACAGGGCAAGCTTAATCAATATTCTTAGGGAATTTAAGTTTCCAAAAAAGCTAGTTAATCTTGTAGAGGCAAGTATAAATGGAACAAGAATCAAAGTAAAGCTAGCAAATATGTTGTCACAACCAGTAGAAGTAGTGACAGGCTTAAGACAAGGGGATGCGCTTTCTCACATACTATTTAACTTAGTGTTGGAGAAGATAGTAAGAGAAACCAATTTATGTGAAGGGGTTGAGTTAGGACGATCGACAATTAATATTCTGGCATATGCGGATGATATTTCTCTATTGGGAAGGAGTAGAGAGATGATAATAAAAATGGGAAAATCACTTATAAAGGCTGCGGAGAAAGTAGGACTTAGGATTAATGAAGAAAAGACAGAGTACATGGTGGTCAGTCGGAGAAATGGGAATCTGGTACAAGAAGAATTCATCGAAGTAGAAGGATACAAATTTAAAAGAGTGGATCAATTCAAATACTTAGGGTCAATTATAACTCAAGATAACGACATAAAAACAGAGATTTCAATGAGATTACAATCAGCTAATAAATGTTTCTTTGGACTTAGTAAAATTTTTAAATCAAGAGCAATTTCTAAGAACCTAAAAGTTAGAATGTACTTAATTTGCTAAGGCCAATTGTCCTCTATGGAGCAGAAACGTGGCCTCTGAGAAAGACTGAAGAACGAAGGATAGCAGTGTTTGAGAGAAAAATACTTAGGAAAATTTATGGGCCATACTTTGATGTTCTCACAAATGAATGGAGGAAATTACACAATGAAGAACTGCAATCCCTTTTCCAGCGACCGGATATACTGAAAGAGATAAAAAAAAGAAGGCTAGTTTGGGCAGGACATGCCTGGAGGAAGCATGACTCATTAATAAGAAGAGTAATAGAGGAAAACCCAGTGGGGAGGAGACCTCTTGGAAGACCGCGCTTAAGATGGGAAGATTGCGTTAAGAGAGACGCCAAAACAGTGGAGCCGGAGATTCATTGGCAGGAAGTAGCAGAGGATAGAGATAGGTGGCAGTATGTTTATCTAGAGGTATGGTCTTGAATGGCCGAAACCAAGAAAGAAGAAGAACATATAAATAATTATGAATTGATATCCTTTGAGATTGAGTTATTAATGACAATGTGTTTATTAAAACTTTAATTCTTTTTGTAACAACATATTTTATCCTTGATCTTCTGGTATAGGCAAATTTAATTACTAGAATGTCTAAATATAAGGTTTTGATGAAGATAACATTTTTCATTATTAATTTTTCGTTTAAACGATATTATTATTTTTATAATATTATGAAACATATTTTTAATTTACAGGAGATTTAATTATTTTATATAATTTAATTTTAATTATTTTATAGATTTATTAATTTTAATTATGTGCTAAAAAATATTAATTTAATTATGCGATAAAGTAATAGACGAAATAGATATTCCGACGAAAACAGATTAAAAGTTATAACAGTAGGAAAACACATTTTATTTTAGCAATATCGATAAATATAAATTATAGATTAGAAAAAATATTTTTGTGGCTGCAGTAATTAAAATTTCCTAAATTTTAACAGGGTTCAATAAATTGTTTTTGCCATTTACATTAAAACATCTTCAGGTGCTTATTGATACCTTAATTGCGTTTTTTCATGTTGCAATTTTAAAAATAAAAAAATAAATAATAGTTTTTTATTTTCTTCATTTATTCATCATAAATGTTCCCAA
This sequence comes from Sipha flava, assembly GCF_003268045.1. Lineage (NCBI taxonomy): Eukaryota > Metazoa > Arthropoda > Insecta > Hemiptera > Aphididae > Sipha > Sipha flava. The sequence goes on from NW_020271726.1 coordinate 2,103,400, forward strand.
TATCCATTAAATTACAAATATTTCTCATAAATATTGTTTTCAGTTCGTTTAGACACACCGTACTTTTCACACCCATATTGATCTTAAACTTAAAATAATCTTATAATAATGTAGATATAGCTCTCATTACCGAAATTCATCTCACCACCAAACACATCATTTTAAATTTATGGACATGACTTTCCAATCAAATCACCCCGACAATTCTGCTTCACACGTTAGTGCCGTTCTATTAATGTCTTCCAAATAATTCCCCACTAACATTTTTCTTCTAAATCAAATCATAATTTGCAACTAATCGCTAAATCAGTGAATATTAACTCCATACCTACTTCAATAACATCAACCTATTTTTAACCCGGATGCCCTTTTCTTTCAGAAAACATCTCTTTATCCACATTCGCTATGAAACACACACATCATCGGTGTCGATTTTAACGCCAAATACGAAGCCTGGACTGTCGCTTTAAGAACACGAGAGGCTGTACTATGTTCATTCTTATATTAAATAAACCTTCTAAAATTATTTACCCAGATTCTCCAATCTATTAGCCAACTCACGCATACAAATATCTTGTCTTCCTCGACTTTTTTCTATCCAACCTATCTAATCATATGTATACAAATATCACTAATCTAAATGATCCAGCATCAGATGACACACCAATTACTTTCAAAATTCAAGCCAACACCGACATTAATCAAATCGTCAAAAAGCGAACAGATTATAACAAGTTTCGTAGTATTATGACCACTAACTCCTTTTTTAATATAAAATTTAAAAACTCTGAGGATATCGATAATGCCATAAGTACCCTAACAAAAAACATTCAAAACACCATCCAAATATCTACTACTATTTATTAATTTCAAGAATATCCAAAAAAAAATACTACTCTCGAATTAAATGAGCTTATTCTGCTCAATCGTCGGTCGTGTAATATTTGGAAACGAATTCATTACCCAGTTGACAAATAACGTTACAAATATTACACTAACAAACTTAAATCTACTCTCAAGAAGTAAAAAAAAACACTTATATACCACCCATCTCTAATCTCTATTTCCCTCAAATAGGTTTTTATGAAAAAAATCAAATCACTTGTAAAACACAAAAAAGTTATTCCTCTTAGTATTGCTTATACTCTCCAAGAAATATCTGGTCAAGTATTTAGCCTATACATTCAAACCTAACTACATTTCACCACACTCTTCACCTACTTCAAGTGGAACAACTAGTTTCATCACCACTACCAATGGTATTGGCAAAATCGCTTATCTCATCCGGAGAAGTACTCTTGGTTGTGAAAAACTAAAAAAAAAATAAACCATTATGATCGCATAAACAATGCAATAATTAAAAACGTTGAAAAATTAAAAATGACTAAAAACCATCATCTTTCTCACGTATATCTTTAATACCATTTTCGTTTATCATATTTCTCAACTACTTGGAAATCAGTCCTTATAATAACCATACAAAAACTAGGTAAACCACCTAATATCTCTGAGTCCTACAGACCAATTAGTCTACTTCCTACACTCGGGAAAATATTCGAGAAAATCTTTTTCAAGAGACTCACTGTCATTGCACAAATGTAATATGCCATTCCTAAATTTAAATTTGGCTTTTGTGATAAACACGCAAAGTTCCATCGACTACATAGAGTAGTAGGCTACATTGTCTCATCACTCGAAACAAAAAAGTACTGTTCTGGTATCTTTTAAAATATAAGTAATTGTCACACTTATGCCTTATTAATGTGGGCCTTATTTACATATTCATTGATGGGGACCACCAATATATGTAAATCATTCATTCGAAAATCAATGCTATGTTTTATTCTACTCATCCAAACATTTACCATTTTATAAACATTTTATTAAATGTACAACGTGAAACATACATAATAATTAAAAGTATTCATGAAAAGTAATGCAAAGTAATACAAGAAATTGTATAAAAGAAAAGAAATCGGAGTTCAAATGCGGTTGTTGTAATTAAATACAATAACTATATTTGAATATATACAATGCTTATCCTATAATTTTTAAAGTATAAAAATTTTATTTTATCAATACCTATATTTATTTAATTATACAAAAATTATGCATATTCAATACCCCTATATTATTAGATTATAAAATATTTTTAAGTATACCTGTTAAATTTTTTGTTACAGACAATCCTAAGTCTGTACAATTGGGAAGGATTTTTTTTTTATTATTATTATAATTTGACGTGACTCAGTTAGTTTTAAAACATGTACTCAATTAGTATTATACTCAAAATTTCACGGGAATTAATTGATGTACAGTACACCTATACACTCTAAAACAACCCGGAACTCAATTCATCATAAAAAGGTTATATTGAAATTCAGTTTTTATGCAGCCTTTAGTTCGTATGCAATCTTCCTAATTATCAAACATATTATGAATAGGACCGTGCGATTATTTTTTCCCTGGAATAATCGATTATTTAAATAATATTCCATTATAATCGAATAATCGTTTATTGATAGAATAATCGATTAATAATCAAATAATTGTTTATTGATAGAATAATCGATTTATAATCGAATAATCATCATTTAATTTAGAATCCAATAATCTTACTATTGAGTTATTTAACACGTTGATGGACATGACTGCTATAACATTCGCCAACTGTTGACCCCTTATTGGATCAGTTTAATTTATTAAGTTTCAAGTGTCTAATACTGATGAATTTTATATACAAATGATCAATATCTAAAAGTAAATCGTTTTTGCAAAAAAAAAAAATACTTGACTGCTATAGCATGCTATTGCCACTACGACTTAAGTTTTTTATTTTAAGTTGGTCATGGGCATGAATACTATAGCATATTATTGTTTCTTTTTTTACCAAAATTCACTATTGATGGCCAACTATAATCCTTAATATAATTAGGTAGACTCAAAATCATAGTTAGAAATATTTCAAAGGATAAAAACTTTTTTTTATGCACATAAATTATATTTATTAATTAATTATGGAAATATAATAGACATAATATTTTGTATTAGCTTACTAGCTGATAACTAAGACTTTCAACAAATCAATAGTCGAAAAACAATTTTCAATAAATATTTTATAAAACAAAAAAAAAAAACAATTTAATTTATTATATAAGTGTCCACTCTTAACAGTATTTTACTATTATTATATAAACAAAATTAAATCTCATAATACTTAATAGCTTGCTTGCTGTGATATCTAATAGGTATCATACATTTTAAGTAGTAAAAATAATAGTTCATATAAAATTAATAACAAACATAAGAATTTAAAATTATCAAATCATACTAAAAACAATTTATAAAATAATAGTAATAAAAACAAACATAACAATTTCAACTTGTATCAAATTTATATGTCTTATTCTCACTGAATTATACTATTATTAAACAATTAAAATTAATCTCATATTAAAAGCAAAATTTAATTAAAAATTTAAAAAAAATAGTATCATAAATTGTATTGTTAATAAAACAAAATTAAATTTTAATAAACTTTTTAGCTTACCTGCTGTGATATCTAATAGTTTTAATACTTTATAAGTAATAGTAATAAAAACAATACTCTATGTATTATAAAACTAATAACAGAAACATAAGAATTTAAAATGTATTTGAAAACAATTTTTAAAATAATAGTAACAAAGCAAACATAACAATTTCAATTTAAGTGTCTCCTTCTCACTGTATTTTTCTATTATTAAAAAAAAAAAAATTAACCTCATAATAAAAGTAAAATTAAATTTAAAAAAATAAAAAACCTGGTTCTAAAATAGTCATATAGATGAAAAACAGTCTTAGAAACCTAAGCAACATTATGATAATCTAAAAAACAAGGCCCTGGGCACAAAGGCGGTTTTTCAGGACAATTCTTAACCTCCATGAAGTCTGTTTCACTTGTTTTCTGCTTGTACATTGTCTACATTTTAAGTAATATCCTTTTCTTTTCCAACCTGAAATAATGTTCCCAATTTTCAGATTTAAAACTTTTTTAATTATTATAAAAATATAATACCTGGAGGATGAGGTATTTTTTCTTAGACATGTTCCAATACCACTGAAGTGTTTCTTGGTTGGTTAGATGTCCTTATTCTGATGTTTTTTTTATTTACTAATTGACTGCCATGTACAATATTATCAGGTAAATGAAGAAGTTTTGTTATTACAGATGAGTGGAAATCAAAATAACGATGGTTCACATTGTGTAATTTTTTTTTATATAAATAATATGCATTCCACATAGATATATCTAGCAAGTGAAAAATTACTTTTTTGTACCAGCGAATGGTTTTTTTTGGTGATGAATAATAACTTATCATCTGGTCACTTCTATCAATACCAGACATATTTCTATTATACTCAACAATATGTTTAGGTTTTATACTTTGTTGTTGAAAAAATCTATTAGATGAAGTTACCATTTTGGGATGATGGCCAGTAGTTATAGAAAAAACTTCTCTCTTATCCTTCCAACGACTGACATAAACTGATCCTTATTTTGTAAAATAATGATCTCCTTTTTTAATTTTAATGCTTTTTTTACAATTGATGTAGGATTGTTTTTTCTATTCCAGTGGTGTGTGTTCTTTGCTTATACAATAAGTTTGATAAATTAACTGAATTATAATAGTTATCCATGTAAAGATGATGTCCCTTATTCAAGTATGGTTTAACTAGTTTTAAAACCAAATAATTAATTTTTGAATTACCTGTTACTTCAACATTTTTCCCTTTATAAATTTCAATATTAAGTATATAGCCATCTGGTGAGCAAAGCTCATAAAACTTAATACCATATTTATGTTTTTTATTTTTAATGTATTGCCTAAATATAAGTCGTCAGCGCCAAAGCAGCATAGACAAGGGACAAGGCTTCTCCTGGACTTAAACTGTCTTGAAATTTTTTCATTAGTTTGTCCATTAAAATTTTACTTTTATACAATCTATCTCTGGTGTTTAGGCTTACACCTTCTGAACAGTTCAGAGATCTCAAAATTTTTTCTAACTTTCTACCTGACATTGTTGCATTAAAAATTGGATGATAGTATAAGGGATTAGAACTAAAAGCATTTCTTAATACTGGAAGTTTTAACTGACCTCTCAATAGACAAAGGTCAAAAAACTTTTTTTGTGTCTGTACGAGTAAGTGGACTTACATTTTTCATTCTTCCATTTTTTGTGTGTGGACGATTTAAAGAATTTATTTTTTTTTGACAATTATTAGTACAAGTAAGAACTAAATCAAAAATATCATTGTCCCAAATTTTAAAAAATACATCAATTGGTGAAGAATCATCATTAATATCAACTTTTATCCCTGCACTGTTACTATCAAAATTAATGTCACCAAATATGTTTTCTTCCCAGTCACTTTCTTCAGACTCACTATCACTACTGAAACTTTGAACACTTTTATCACTTACTGGTTCACTAACTGGTCTCAAAAATGCACTTTCGTTGAAAGAAACATTGTTGTCACTGGAATTGGATGGAGTAGTTGTATGGTCCACATCACTATCTGTTATTATTGAATTGCCATCACTTCTTCAAGATGCATCATAATCAGATTCAATATATGAATCATCTGACATAGATATCCCTTCTGAAATTGAAAGTTGAAACACAATAATACAGCTAGGTAGGTAGTTATATTTATTTGGAAGAGATTTATTGATTGTTATTCATTACCTTCATCGATCTCGTCAAGCATTTCCAATATATCATTCTCATTATTCATGATTTCAAAACACAGCTAGCAATGTTAAATTAAATATAATAAAATATGTTCTTATATACGTTATTTTATATTATGAACATATGATAAAACAATGTTGAAAGAATAATATGTTATCATAAGATAACAAGATTTGCCGGACGAGCGCACGTGATAAAGTGTTCCTAAACATGTTATAAACCATATAAATAAAACAAGTAATATCATAACCTAAAAATATAAGGTACAAACCGCGTTTTAGAATTCGAATGCTATGACAGTCATGCAAACGTATGACTTAAAAATCATGAATGCTATAGCATGTGCTGTCCATCAACGTGTTAATAATAGTAATAATTAAATAATTATCCTGATTTAAAAGTTTTATTAAATAAAAAAAACATAAATAAAATAACATCATCTTTTGTACAAAATAACTGTTTACATTAAACTTCGGTTTTGAGTCTTAACTTAAATCTAAAATTAATATTATACATATTTAAAACACTAGTGCTTGCTATATAATCTTTATTCACGGATAGAAAAATTAGCTGGCTTGCATGTTAATTTGTTACTGACGATCTATAGTCAGTTAATACACAACCACCTTTACTAAAAATACATCATCGTGGCAGATCGCCTTCATCGACGGTTTCCAGAAAAAGAATAACCATTGCTAAAAATAAACGAAAACAAAATCCAAAGTCACCTTTTAAATGAAGACATTTCATTGAATAACGACAGATTAAAACGGATAAACTACATAAACATATAGCAAAGATTAAAATAAATGGAAAATAGCCATATTTTTCATTATAATTCATTTAATAATAAACTTTTTTCTTCGATTATTCAATTATTTGATTATTTTCGGATATTTCAATTAATAATCGATTATTCGATTCTTCAATTATTCGATTATTTGTGGATATTTTAATATTGTTAAAAATAATCGATTAAAAAATTAAATTAATCGCACAGCCCTAATTATGAAACATTTAAATATTATTCGGATACATTTCTAGAAAGTAGAATTTTGACTAAATACACTAATCAAAATCGTGATGTACGATTGAACATTGATTTTGATATAAGGCCCAAAAATTGTACCAAATGGTATAAATTATTTGGTTAAATATTAATTTTTTGGACTATATTCCAACACGAATATTAATAGTTTATCTAATTTCTTTAGCTTTGAACGACATATTATTACGGTTAGATGTAAAATGTAGATGTTATCACAATGTTAACACAATTACGATAAAAAGTTGATTAATTAAAGAGGAATAAAAAATTATATGAGAACAATTATTATTTTCAGTTCTGATTTTACCGTCAACATGCAAAAAAAAAAAAATTAGAAAATAATTAAAGATAATTAATTTATATCAATGGCCCGTGTTAATTTAGCAAAGTGCACATTAAAGTAAAAATAATAAAAAACCAGAAAAATATAATTTGTTGAAAAATCCATCAAAATATGTAAATAAAATCATTTTTAAAATTTTATATTGCAACATTTTTATAATCTGATATGATTTTTCTTCTCATTCAGCTAGATTTTATGTTAAACCAAAAAAAAAATTAGCAAATGCAAAGTCCTGAACCCTGGTAAATATTAATATTATTCTATTTATTTAATCACTTTACTAATTAAGGAGAAAGTGATATTACAATAAAGAATAAAATACACTTTTAGTATTGTTGTTCTATTGCATTTACGTAACATAAAAACGACATTATTATAATATATGACCTTAATGGACGTAATACTCTAAAATATGCCTGAGCCTAACAATCAGCTACAATTTGGGCTACAGTACAGGCGCATTTATGTAAATGTGTGACGCGTAATAATCATTTACTTACGATATTTAGGCAAAAAAACCATTCTGCCTAGGACAAACTATTTATAATAAATTCATAGCAGAGGATTATTTTTTGCTTCAAAGAATAAAACAATATCTATGATATAACATTTTTATTTTTTCTATCCCATAATTAAATATTCTTTTATACCTAAACAAAAAACTTAACATTTTACAAATGTTAACAAAAAATCATTTTGAATTTATTTATGTCAGCGAAAAAATAAAACACTGTACATCGTATATAAGGCTATAGGTGAGATGCGGCCCGACATGTTATTTACGTGTTGAAGACCGGTGAATTGCGACCCGGTCATATTTTATCACTAAGTTAATTGCGGCCCGGGAAATTTATTTATTTTCAATTTTGTGCCGGCAGTATCGGCAGTATCTTATCTAAAGTAGATACCATAACGTCAGTAGTTCAAACGAAAAATATTACAGTGTTAGTCTGTTCACCACTTAGTATCTATATCTACGAAAACTAAAAATTCTGTTTGAGTGTGTTATACAGTTTAATATAAGTGCGTTATGGAGTTTGTAAATAGTGAAAAATCAAAACCAATTATTCTCTACGAAGGCTACAAATTTCGTTTCCACAAAACACTAAAAACCGATGTACAGCGGTGGCCTTGCAGTGTCAAAAGTTGTAAGTGCTTTTTAAAATTATCTCCCTTAAATAAAATAGTTGACAGTAATACTAATCATAATTTTTTTTTTGGTTTGCCATTTTTGGATTCTGACAACGTCATTGATTGTTTCACGGATGACTTTTTAGCAATACTGCCCGCTAAAGATGATTGGGTTGTACAATTTACCGACTATGTTTTCGAAAACTATATATCCCCGGATGCTATGTTTCCTCCAAATATTTGGGCACAGTTCTCTGCTAACCGTACCACTAACGGCTGTGAAAGTTTTCATTCACACCTAAATTCATCGTTCTACTCTAGTCATCCTAACATCTATAATTTTATTGATGTGTTAGTAGAAATTCAATCAGAAACATATATCAAATGTAGAAGCAATGGAATAAAAACGAAGAAAATACGTGAAAAAGAAGCATTTATAAGACAACAGATAACAAAGCTAGCACAAAAAGAAATAGAGCAGTTTTATTTCATCAAATCATTAAGTTTTAAGTTTTTGCCCAACCAATAAATATATATATTTTTTCATATTTTACATAAATATTAAAATTCATTTTACCATAAATTACCATACATTTTGCCATTTTTACATAAATAAAAAAAATACATTTTTGGGAGACGACTCAGCCAACCTCCTCGTGTTGTCTTCTGGATAACGCTGATAGGCTGATATGAAGTGATAAATAAAATGTAAAATGTGGCCGCAACTCGTACGTCTGTTTTATAAACACAGGCCGCAACTCGCACGTCTGTTTCATAAACACGTGCCGCAATTCGTACGTTGTTTAGGGATCGGGCCGCAACTCACTAATACCGGTATATAATACTCTTCTCATTAAAATAGAAAAACAAAAGAAGTCTCTTCTACGAATTTACACTGAAAGCTTTTTATCTCACGTAAAATATATTTACGTTTATATGTACGCTTAAATTACTGATGAATCACGTCTTATTAATATAATATTGTACTAAAATAAGAAATATAAATCGTGATTGTATTTGATGAGAAAATATTATTAGTTGGGTTAACGGGACGCTTAATCTCGAAAAAAAATATCTTTTCATGATTAAAATGAGTATTATATATAACTTATGTTAAATACATATAAATCGAATCGGTTTGTGTCAAAATATACAGGTCTTCTTCAGATTTCAATAATAATATCATTGATTTACTCACTTACATATAAAATCATTGTCATTTTTAAACATTCGCCACCCCATCCAAACTGTCTTTGATAATACCTATTATATTTAATTTATGTTCTGTTGTTCTGGAAATAGAATTTGAATTTTATTCAATTTGTTCATGAAATTTTACAGTAAAATGTCTCGTATAATAACACCAATGATAGTATTTCGGGATATATTTTAACGAAGTATAATGAAAGTTCTGTAATAGAAATAAACTTCTTCAACGAAAATTACGCTCTAAAACCACAAAGTTCGAAACTCTCCTACATGGATAAAATAAATGCTGACTTTAAATTTTAGATTCAGAGATGCAGCAAGAAAATAGGTATTGCCCATTAACTCGTTGTATTAAATAAAATACTATAATTAATAATTAGGTTCGAAGTTCGAGTACAACTTTATGGCACGTTGAAATGAAAAATAGATTTATCGGGAAACCATTTAATTTGTGCCACTTCGTTCCTTTGTATCTCAATATACTAATAGTAAATCCTTATATCATCAACAGTGTCAGTTTAAGAGGTGAAAGGAGGCAGTTGTCTCCGGCGGAAATTTTTTAACGGCGAAAACGAAAATTTTGAAGTTTTGTAATACATTATAATTTTTAGGAAGAATTATTAATCATTGAAAAATGTGTATAACAAATAATAATAATAATAATATATAGTATACACTGGATAGAGGTGTGATTTAAAATTTGAAGAATATAAACTGGGCCCTTATGTCACTCCTGCACAGGCACAAAAAAATGTAATAGAACTAATGTTTTTAACAAAAGATAAATTAAAATAAATGAAATGTGATATATCCTTAAATCATGGTTATTGATTAATAAATATAATGAATACAAATATATTATATTTAATTGAAAAAAAATTATACTTAGGATTTTTCTGAAATAATTAAAAATTCGTAAATTCTATTTTAAAATAAAAATAGAATTTGAATAACTCAGTACATATTAATCAGAATTTATGATATATTCCAATCCTCACTCCTACGTGTATTAAAAGTCTAATAATAATATCTGTAATCTGGATTTCGAAAGTAAAAAAAAAAAATCGATAAGTAGTATTGTTTGTAAATATTAGTCAATTAAAAATATTTAAACCTAATAAAAAATAATACACCTCATAATATAGTACAATAAATATTTTTTATTTATCATTATAAATTCATTGTTTTATATTAATCCATGTTTTAGTTTAAAATTTTTATTTAGGTATAAAAATATTATTGAAGCGAAAATAATAGTTTGTATCAAAGGATACTAAATAATGATTGAGATTTTGACAATTAATTAATTTTATATTTCACACGTCACAGGTAAGTTCCAATTATTATCCTTTGCTAAAAAACTGAAAATACGTTGTTTTACGTTTTAAATCGAATTTTATATTTTTGCACGTTTTATAAGAAAATAAAATTCATACATTTAGTTTGAAATGTATGAAAAATAGGTTTGTACTCGTATAATACTGTATAACATGTAACGTATACATCTACATGGATTACATTTTTAATTTTAATTAATTTATTATTATTATTATTATTGCATGATTAATGATACGAGACGTATATTACTCTCCACCAATCCTACAACACGTCGTTCCACGATCAATTAATTGTATTTAAATCATTTGATTTTAAAGAATTTAAAGTTTTACTTTTAACTTCAAAAATATATCTAAAAATTAGCAATATATTACTGATTCTATATATAGATATAAATACTACATTGTTTTTAATTTACAATAGAATCTACTATGTTAGAAAAAAATTAGGGGTACTGTCTAAGTATTGGGGCACTAATTGTATTCAAGCTCGACCGGAATTTGAAGTCTGCGCACACCTATGATAGTATATAGTGTATTTTAATTTCCCATTATCAGATAAAATAAAAATTTTGTCGTTCCATTTTCTTTTCTATTTTTTGCTCGTAAATAGTCCTCTCACCCTGTGTAATAACGAAGCAGTACAATTACTTTCAGTTGATAGTAAAGAAGTAATTTTTTATTTTAAAATAAAACACTTACATTACGTTGCACTGTGTAAAAATAAAATTCAATTTAATCCAAGATATACTATTTTTATTAAAAAAATATGTATAATGTGTAATCTATTTTCGGAAAGATTTAGTACTTACTTTATAGTGATAATTGAAAGTCAATTTTTAATTTAATTACAAATTATTTATCATGTATCATGGTGAACTACGATATTTATTCAACTGTTAAATACCTTAATATTTAAATATTATAAATTTATTGATATTTTTCAAATATATTTTAAATTTTTACGACTTACATAGATTGTTGATTTTCGATTGAGCACCTTTCTGAACGACATTGAATGTTCGATGGCTAAGTATCGATCTATACTCATTGCAGCTATTGTAAAAACGCTTGCTCCCACTGAAACACCTGAAAATCAAAACGTTTATATTTTAATAACTAATTATTATTTACATACGATAGTTTTCAAGACTTGGACCTAGAATATTTATCTTTTTCATCACTCGTTCATATTCATTTCTCACTGTTTATGGTTTATGATACTACGTCATAGATATAACCAATAAAAAGTAGAATAAACCCATATATATATTATATTTTATATCTCATAGAGCTTTGAAAAATGAATTTCGATAAAATGGTGTTGAAGTTTGTATTTACATTTTTTATATCATTGTGACTTTAAATTATAACATATAATGCTTAATATTATTATATTATTATATAATATTAATGCTTAACTTATAAAATTTGAATTATTGTCTGATTTTGTCACGTAGTATCTTCGTAGAATAAGCTGTACTGTTCGGTTAGGTTAGTCCGGACACCAATTATATTTTATATTTCACTACATTTACATTACATTGTAAATTTCACTATTATTATTATAATTGTAATTCATGTTTTAGAAATCAAAATTAAATAATACATTCTATTACTATAACACCTATTGATTAATCATTAATTAAAAATGATAGGTCTTTTTTTCTGACGGAAACATTAATAAATTATACATTAATTTGTTGAAATGTACTCATAATATCGTACTCGCTATCGTTGATATATGATTACGAGTTAATTTCGACTATAGTGATAATAGCATATTGATAATAGTTTAATATTGTTTAAATATGAAAAATATTTTGATCTGGATATATGTATGTGTATGAATCAAATATTTTAATTTATTTTTCACTAGAAAGGCTTACGGTTTTTTATATCAGAGTCCTGAACATATTGATATAATAATTGTTATTCAATAATGTGGACGAATATTTCTTCATTATAGTAAATATAATCCATATGTTTTGAAAACTTTATCCCCGTACTTCACCGGTATAACCTTGTTCGCATGTGCGTGCATTTTGTTTCACATTCTTATATTAACTCAGCGTTTCTCATCCTTTTTAACATTGTGACCAACAAAATTGGTAAAATTAAAATCAGTCACCTTACGAGCCATCTCCTTCTTATAGTAAAAACTAATTTAAGCTTGTATTTGTTTTACTAGTTACAAAATATATTATATATTATATTATTAACCATTAACAAAACAAAAATACAAATTTTTGAATTGCTATATGATTGAAATGAAGTTTATTGTGTACTACTACTTTAAACTAACTTTTTCATTTTTTATTTTCATTTTAAAGGTTGTTTTTTTACATCAGTGTTTGTTTAATTATTTCTAACATATGCGACCCTCCGTATATGGGTTCACACTGAGAAACACTATATTAACTGATTAAAATGTTTGGAATAAAAACGGTTTTCACTTGAAATAATAAGTGGAAGTATTGTATAATAGTAATAATAGCCATTACTCAGACAAAGACATTTCAAGCGCTTTGACTCTCTATTGCTCATGTAGCTACTTTTTTAAAACAATGATTAATCATTTTTTTGTTTGGTAACAACGATCCGTGTATTGCATTAAGTTTTTTACTGAAAAATACTTCTAATGAAATAACTGCAATTAATCGATCCTTGCCGTATCAAAAACATCACCTTGTTTAAAATATTATATTTATTGAATACCAAAGGGTATATAATAGTATTTCACATTTATAATTTTTATAAAAAAAATTACGGCATTTTTATACATTTTCGGACTAAAATCAAATAAAACCAGATGTCTTTGATCTTCGAAAATTATAAAAAATAATAGAAATTTATGAAATTCGCTTTCATAATAATATATCAATTTTATGTGTATTCATAATTAAAAATGATGTTCAGAACTGCAGAATGTTTCCATTTTATTATAACATAATTTTTTATTATACTAATTTCATGCTTTAATTGTTTATTATTACTAGATTAAGGTGAACAATAATAAATTAAAGTGTTCAAAAACAATAATTGCTCTACTTTATTACAAAGGTAGCGATTACTTTATTTACCAAAGAAAATATGAAGATATTATTTCATTTGTATTAAAATTAAAATTTACAAAATCACATTATTTAGGTACACGGTCGCCAAGTATCGATGATGCATCAATTATTACTTTTAATTTTTTCTTTGTTTTTATGATTTATACGTATACACAGTGTACGAAATTACAATCCGGATTTATTTCATATCATTAATATACACATGTGTTAGGTATAAATATAAACGAATCAAGGTTCAGTTGCATCTTGTAGTTACGTTAAATTATATTATACTAAGCAAAACAATATATGACCAATAAATAATGGATAGATTATAACACCTTGCAAATTAATACTATTTAATACTATTCGATAACATAAAATTAGAAGAAAAAAAATGTGAGCTCTTTATCTGAATTCTATAAACGCATAAGTGAATATCTTCATTGGTATTCATGTCTATTTACAAGCGGAATAAATACTGTAATTATTCATATATTACAACGTGTATTCTTATATGTGTTACAAAAAACGAATTAAAACGAAATGTAGGTATGGAATTGGATGGATTATTATAAATATTTACAACCGATAGACTAGTGTACATATTCTACAGCTTTTTTAAATATTGTAATGGTTAAAACGTAATAATTATAAGCGTGAATTAGATGTTTATTATTTTTTTTGAGCATTTTTTATTCGCGTCCTCATAAAATATAAATTCGAGTATTGTTTATTAATGTGTACGGTGTAAGCATTACTTTTATTTATAGACGATTTACGGTAGGTGAAAAAAAAGGACAGCCACGAGTTATGTATTAAGTTTAAAAACGTAAAATGCAAAACGTAATATTTTTCATTTTTACCAATGCACCCAAAGTAATATGTTTTCTTTAAGAAAATGTGATTTTACAGACACATATACACTGGAATTATTTTATTTGTTTTCCTCAACAGCGAATGCCTCTCATCAGCGGTGATTGCTGACAGTCACCCGCGGGCGTCCGTCATTCAGAAGTTTCAATATTCTACAGAACGTGAACTAATCTAAAGTGTAACATTCAGACGTTGTCATAAGCGGTCCTACACGACTTGATGGTGAACAATTGAACGGTTACGTAACAACGAAACAATCGTGGTGCGCACGCATTCGGCGAGGTCGAACCGCCGCAGCACATTGTCGATAACGATGTTAAAACTGATAACGGCTGAGGCAGTTCAGTGTGACGCTGCACCGTAAACGCTTTAATATTGCACGATCGGTGTCGCGACGACGATTGTACAAAATACTGGACGGTTCAAAACGGTTGGCGGAGTCGTAACTGCGGTCGTCTTTTCGTCTTTGATCGCGTAGAGGCACGGGATCGACGTACCGTTATCGGATGCCACGTTCGGCGCGTGGTTGAGATTGATACGGATCCATGTGTGGTACGCTTATCGACGGGATCGATTCAAAGGGACCGTTCAGAGCAAATCGTGGGACGCTTGGATCTACGCGACGAGACCGGGGAGTAGAGTTCATACAGACAAAATTTGTAGACCGTGTTCTGACGTCATGTTCGTCCGCCGTGCGCTTTTCGTCCGACCGTCACCGCCGGCAGACGTGGCTTTCAACCGCAACTGCGGTAGTGGTTCGCGACCGCTGGACGGCGTGCAAGTGATTGACATGACCCGGGTGGCCGCGGGTCCTTACTGCTCGATGATCCTGGCCGACATGGGTGCGGACGTGATCAAGGTGGAGAGGCCGACTACCGGCGACGACAGCCGTGGCTACGGGCCGCCGTTCGTGGATTTCCAGGGTTCCGATGCCACCGACGGTCGCCTGAGCCTGTACTTCGCGTCGTTAAATCGGAACAAGAGGAGTGTGTGCGTGGACTTCCGGCATCCCGACGGCAAAACGATAGTGGAGAAGTTGGCCCAGCGGTCGCACGTACTCATCGAAAATTACATACCCGGTACACTGGATAGGTGAGACGAGATGTCGAAAATAATCGATTCCCAGCGCGAATTTGCGGCAACTCTTGAGTTTGGTCCCGAGATGTTTGCTTAAAATAAACACGAGTTTGGTTCGCGATTTTATTTATAATAATATTTGAATTGATTCCGTGGTCACGTTTGATAATACTTATATTGGATTCACGGTGATATTTTATTTTGGTGTTATCTTAATTACCCAACCCAAGTTTTCCCATGTCGGCGTATCCGGACGGTTATCGCCGGATGATATATTGTAACTTCCTAGTAGTAGTCAGTAGACCGGTACGTGTACAAGACGGAGTCCGTTAATAAAATCTAACGGCATGCCATGGCAGCAGAAAAAAAAATTTAAGAGAAAATATGGTTTGTTTTAATAGTTAACAACAGACCCTCCGGTTAACTCTTGTGAAATATGTGTATTTTAAATTTCTTCCGTAATTTAAACTTTATAATTTTAAATAATTTATTAGTGATAAAAATAAAAATAAATTAAAATTAAGCCAATTTAATAATACTCGTAATTTTACACACAAAAAATAAATTCTAATTAAATAATAATTTTAATAGTTTAATAATGTTTACATCAGATCGTATCTTTGTACAACAAAAAACCAATTTTTTGGAAGACTTTCTAGTCAACCTAACCTCTACGTAGTGTTCTCTGGGTAACGCTAATAGGATGGACCAAACTCGTATTCTCAATAAAATACGTCCGGACCCAATTCATGCTATTTTTGAAATTTAGGACCTAACTCGAGGTTATCCGAATGTATACTTCCCTAACGGGACGTTGATGACGAGAAACCGACGAAAACCAATGATAGAGAAATGGAAAATATGGAAAATACCATCGAATCGTTTTAGAAATATTTTAATCGTCGCAATAGTTATACGGTTTGGGCTTATGGTTAGTGTATACTGTTTTTATTTTCTTCTTTTTCTTAGATTTTTCTGTGAAGTCGAACAGAATTAAAATTGTATTAAAATAGACCATCGCGTATTTTGCAATCCACCCCTCTTCCCTGCAGTTAACTCTCTCTGAAATCTGTGTAGCAATAGCCGTCACCTACTTGAATTCACTAAACAACTATATTGAAAACTTTAGGTAGTGACGAAGCTTCATTATGAGACAAAGATATAATTGTCTACCCAGTTTTTGATTGTATGTACACTGTTTATTGAAAATACGTTAGCATTTTATATTAAAATTTTCAGTCCTATAATTAAATTTTATTTATCATTACTCCATTAATCAATCAAGTATACATTTATATATAGATAGATAGGTAGTTTTCATAATAAATCCACACAACCAAAATGAGCCCGAGAATTATTTACTCTTTATTTATTAATTTTCTTTATCTCATTAATGTTCTTACACCTGCTGTAAAGAGCTTTTGTACTTTATTGTGTTTTCATAGTTTGTATTGAATAAATATTATCGATATCACGATTAAATATCTGGGTCCCCAAAAAACAAAGAACTAGATATAAATCCTACATTTATTGACAAAGTTATTAATTTTTTTACAGAAACTAATAATAAAATAATAAATTTACCTTACAATGTGATTCAAGTATTAAATTATTATAATATAATAATAAAAAAATAGTGTTTATTTATATCTAATTATATA
The DNA here is from genome assembly GCF_003268045.1 of Sipha flava. Taxonomy (NCBI): domain Eukaryota; kingdom Metazoa; phylum Arthropoda; class Insecta; order Hemiptera; family Aphididae; genus Sipha; species Sipha flava. The sequence goes on from NW_020271726.1 coordinate 2,120,874, forward strand.
CTCGTAATACCGTTCAATTTAATTATTTTAAATTTTGTCACTCCCAGAATTCAAGCTTCTACGCTGATCGTAGGGTCGGAGATTCCGACAAAACATTTCGTAGTCAATTGCGTAATGTACCAGTAGTTTTATTTAAAATACATTAATCGGCTGCAATAACCATATGTTGGAAATATGATTTTTCTTCTTTTTTTTTTTATTATCACGCGATACCGCCGAAATCACTCGTTACTTTCTTCTTTTCTTCAAAACTATTATTAATATGAACTCGATTTAACTTATTTCATCAAGGTTAGTTTTCAATAATTAAACATGTTTTCGAGAGCATGATTCGTAAGTACCATTGTGTATATACGAGTATATCGTGTCGAAGCTCGACAGTTAACCAGAATAGATTAAACGTTATTAAACAGCGTGTTAATATATTCAATGACCAGGTAAGTAAATGTTTAGTTTATCATATATACGAGTATTACGCATCAATAGTCCATATTAGTAATAACTAAAAGTTATTTCAATTGTAATATCATAACAGAAATATTATACGGCACGACGTTGGTTTTAAGTTGTTTTTATTTTGTTTTATTTTTTAACTGCATTGCAATAACTATTTACAGAGGTTAAAACTCTACCATTGGATGTGAATTTTTTCAATATCTCGTACACGATTAACTAAAAATTCAGAATATTGCAAAGCGACGTATACCATAGTTTGAAATTTGATAACTCAATAGTCGCTTTTTATGTAACAAGTATAATGAACATACGTGTTTACAAAAAGAGATAATTATTTGAAATGCATTGGTTAGTCGTCATCGTCTTATATTTTTAACTCGAATCGGTTCGTGTGGATACCAATTATATTGTTATATCACTGTTGATATTAAAATTCATAAGAAGTATTCTTCATCGGTCATTATTATCAAACGTTATACTGCAAATATATTTTGTTAAGTTTTTTCATATAATATATTATTCATAAACTTTAGTACAAAAACGAAGATCTTAGTCTGTGCCAGAGACCCAAAAGTAAAAGCTGATGTATATATTGGTAATCAAAAACTGGAACAGGTAGAAGAAATGGTATACCTAGGGAGTAAAATCACATCTGATGGCAAGAGTGTCCACGAGATTAAACAACGCATAGCATTAGCAAAAATTGCCTTTAGTAAAAAACATAAGTTGCTCACTTCAAAAAAGATACATCTTAATATCAAGAAGAGACTTATAAAAACATATGTATGGAGTGTTGCAACATATGGATGTGAAACTTGGGAAATAAATGATACCGAAAAGAAAAAAATAGAAGCGTTCGAAATGTGGTGCTGGAGGCGTATGGAAAGGATAAGTTGGATAGAGCGGAAAACGAATGAAGAAGTACTTAGAACAGTGGGAGAAAAACGTACACTCATAGATGCGATTAGAGGAAGACGCTGGAAAATGGTTGGACATGCCCTGAGACACCAGGAAGAATTGCATAATATTATATTGGAGGGTATGATAGAAGAAAAGAAAACTGCAGGACGCCCGCGGAACTCGTATATAGGACAAATTAAAATCAATGCAAAAGTCAAAACCTTCAAAGAACTCAAAGAAAAGGCGAGGAATCGGTTAGAATGGAGAATTGGAGTTGTAAACCAACCTTCGGGTTGAAAAAAAAAAAAAACTTGTGTTTACATTGTTGAGTTTCACATTTTGTTTTATTATGTTCCAAGTTACATAGAATGGACTAGGTAGGTGTATAGCTCGATAGAAAAACACATAAATTTACATTTACTTGTATTTTTTTTAATTAATTTTAGATTTCATAGAACAGATACTCAATACTTCATTTTTTGATGAATGATATATAATTTATTTTATTTTATTATCGTTGTTTATTTTAGGAAACGTTTCTTCCAAATGGTTAACGCTTTATCTTCAAAATATTTTATATGTTCTTTATTAATAATTCTTAAATTCAAGTATTTTGAAAGAAGATAGTCATAGTCAATTTGAATAGGTACCTATTACCATAGGCATAACTTGATCTTAAGATTAGAGGGGACTTCAACCCTAACATGTTTAAAATAAGTAAAAAATGTGGGGGTCTGCCCCCCCCCCCCAAACTCGTCTCTCAAGTAATATTCATTATTAAATTATAATATTATTTTATTAATATATAATGTATAAGACAGATAGTAAAATAATGATATTGAGGTAAACATCAAAGTATTAACATATTTATTAAGTATTATTTTAGATACAAGTTAAATTTTCTTAAAATTAAAAACTTAAAGGAATTTTATAACTTATAGCTTAAGCCTCCGCTCAGTATTTTCTTTTACTTCTTCTATGGCGTTTTACAAGCCATTTAGGCCCACTGCGGCATCAACCACTTGCCTCCACTGATATCTTTCCTTAGCCAGTTCAACTCCGTTCTCAATTCCAAGCTCTTCTAAGTGCTTGTCCATTCTATCCTTCCATCTTTGTGTGGGACGTCCTCTTGGTTTTTTTGTGTTTTGTTTCCATTCTCTAACTTATCCAATTATTTTCTCTGATCTCCACACGTGGCCAACCCATCTCAATCTACTACTTTTTAATACCCCATTGGTGGTTGCTTCTCCATATAGGTCTTTAATCTCTTGGTTTGTCCTCATCTTATATTCACCTTCATTGTTTTTTTTTGGATCCATAGATTCTTCTTAATATCTTCCGTTCAAAGAACGCTAATTTGAGTTCATCTGATTTTGTTGTAGCCCACGTACTACATGCATACAAGGCTACTGGTCTCCTAGGACTTAGTGTCCTTAGTGTTATTTTTGATTTAAATGATAAAATCTTTAATTTAAAAAAAGGTACCAATCCAAATAGCATCTGTTTGCCGCTACTAATCGTATATTTATTTCCTCGTGGCTTTTGGCGTCCTTGTTAATGTCTATCCCTAAATATTTGAAATTATCCACTCTTTAAAATTTGTAATCATCAATATCCAAATTTCCTATGTATTTGATCCAAGGTTGATTTTCCTATCATAAATCCTGCCTGGTAATCTCTAATTATCTCGTGTAAATAAGGTTTTATTCTATTGAGTAGAATATTAAACAATATTTTTTATGAAAAATTTAATAATGAGATTCCCTACTGAAGCACGTTTTTCGATGGTTGTGTTTCTACTGGGTTGATTTAATAGAGTCTTAAACATTTTTTTAAACGCATCTGCTATTTTTACGTTCTCGGTAAATAAAGTTCCATCATCTCCTATAATCATTGTTGTTCTGCGTTTGAAACCAAGTTTAACTTTGTTTGCTCTTCCAAAGAAGGTTTGTGTGTTATTTTTCCTACTGTTTTCTATGAGCTCTATTCTTTCTTTTTCAAATGATCTTTTTTTCATCTTTATGACTTTCTTTACCTCTTGTTGTTTTATGGCTAATGTTATTTTATTTTCTTCACTCGGTTTCTGTATTAATTTTAATCTTGCTTTATCTCTTTCTTCTGTGACTTTTTCACACTGATCATTAAACCATGGTTTCTTCTTTCTCTGCGGTTCATAACCTAGTACCTCAGCTGCTGTTTATTTTACCGCCTTTTCTATACTTCTCCACAAAACATCTATATTTGCCTCTTGTTCATAATTTGAAAGATATCTACTCAGTTTTTCCTCGTATTTCTTGGTCTTGATTTCCTTTAGTAACTTCTTGTTGATTTTCTTCTTAAAACATTGTTTTTTTTTTGCCAATCTATCGAAATCTTTAGTCTGAATTTTATCTTTACCAAAAAATGATCTGAAATCGCGCTACAGCCTCTCATACTTCTTACATTTTCCACGCTTGATCTTATTCGCCAATCAACAATTATGTGGTCTATTTGATTTCTTATTCTTCCATAAGGTGATATCCAAGTCTTTTTATGAATATTTTTATGTGGAAACTTTATGCTACTAACTACCATGTTTCTTGCAGTTACAAACGTAATCAGTTTGTTTCCATTTTCATTGGATTCATCGTGTAGACTGTCATTGCCAATGGTTGGTTTGTATACTGATTTTCTTCCAATTTTCGCATTACGCATTTCAGTTCTGTAGAAAGTAGTTCCCTTTTGGGTATGGCAACTATTTTGGACCCACGTTTTAAAAAACTTTATTTTAAAGACACCGTTGTATTATCCAAGATGCTGAGGTATATATCGAATGCAATACAACAAACATAGACCATGAGCTCCAGTGAAAGTTCATCCGATACAGACAACACAGGTAAGAATATATAATTTATCATTTACAAAATAAATTTATGATGTAACATGTATGCATAATATTTATTTTTTTATTTTTTAGCAGTAGAAGAACCTCAGACGTTCAATTTGTGGCAAGATCATGCTAAATACGTTCAACAATCTACCAGTCGTAAATCCCATAGAGGACAGTTACAGGAGGATAGTGGATTCCCTCCGAATTAAATTTATACTTGAAAAGCAGTCATGCCAGATTATCAGATGATCATCTACTGATATGGAAGGATATGTATAAGATGTATACAATACTATCCAAGGTTGCTATTAAATATCTAGTACCTGTTGCGACGTCTGTCCCCAGCGAAAGATGGTTTTCTAAGGCAAGATTAACATTAAACAAACAACGGAATCGATTAACATCCAAGCATTTAAATCAACTGTTATTTTTACAGTCTTTAGATGAGACTTTATGGTTAGGACGTTAGGTTAGTCAGTTAATTATGTACAGAGTCAGACAATAAAGTATATTATTAAAAAATATCAAATTGTTTTTTGTTATTACTCATGCATTAAAGTTTAATTCAAAACAAAAATGCATAATATTGTATAATGTATATTGTATACCTACTTAGAGTTTAGACATAACATTTTTTAAATATCTAAAATATGTAACCATTAATTTATTTAATACCATTTAATATTTAATTAAATATATTAGACAAATAGTATTATCAATTTAATGACAATAAACTGATAAGGAAATAAGCAGTATAGGACGTATAGGTCATAGGATTATAATAGAAGTATACTAGTAGTAATTAGTAGCTAGTAGCTACTACCTAGTGCCTACTAGCTACTAGCAAGGACTCGAGTACGCGAACCGGCGAACATAATCGGATCACTTATATGAACCATGATTCCCATTTCTATAATAGATCATTTTGTAGACTTTTGTCTATAAGAGTTATTGTTACAAATAATATACTGAATTCTGAGAATTTTTTTTGTTTATTTAAGTTTTTCCATGTTCTGAAAAAAATGTATGTTAAAACATCGAAAAAACATCGATGTTTTTCTAGGAAATCCGATGTATCAAAAATATCGATGTTTTAAGTTTCGATGTATCGATACATCGAAACATCGATGTTTGAAAATTTTTGCCCATCTCTACCTTACGACAATTCCCAATAATGGAGGGCCCAACGGGGACACTCTAATTGCCTCCCATAAATCCCTCGAATTGCCTCCCGTAAATAATTTAAAAAAAAGGTTACTCGAATTGCCTCCTATTTGAAAAATTTCCATTAATCGAATCAATACAATCGATATAAACTATCGATTTATACAATAATACATTTATAAGTTGATTATAATATAAATAGGTATAGTCATTTCAGATGGTTGTTTAGTACTTGTCTATTAATTTTTTTTTTTTTGAGTCCTTCGTACATGTATGAATTATATTTGAAACATGGAACATAATTTCATCGATTAAATTAGTTTTTAAGTAGGCTTTACATATTTTTTTGTTGCACGTCCATCTCTTAATTTCATTAGCAAGGTATTTTTGGCATCCATATTTGTAACCATTGACCATTAAAACAGTTTTTCCCTTCTTACTTAAAATTAAAGACATTTTTTAAATTAATAAATTATGACGAAAAATATATACACATAAGTTTACAGGCGTATACTGACGAAGTAATGCAGATATAGTACCTGGTGTCAATCTGTAGTTTTAAATTGAAAACCAGTAGAAGCAACATTATATTGCTATATCATACTCCGTTGTTGTCTAATGGCAATAAAAACCACTGTTAGCGAGCAGTAAGTATGAAAATGCGGCACTTTTATCTCTATTATACTCAAGTTTATATACGTATTATCGTATTCGTATGGGCTACTAAAATATTATTACAACCACAAATAACTACATAATTTACTTGTCTTAAATCACAAGTTTAGAATTTAGAACAAATTTTGTCGCAGTTTGGTATATTCACTATCACTCAATTTCTAATATCAAAATATCGAAATCGATGTCAATTATATCGATTGTTAAGGGAGGCAATTCGAGTATGGTAAAATAGGGGCACTTGAATTGCCTCCGAAATATCCGGAGGCAATTCGAGTGACAAAATGTAACCTAACTAGTTTTGGGAGGCAATTCGTGTGCACCGGGCCTAACATAACTTGGAACCTCGGGTTCTTTAGCCCGTACCTCTAAAAAGATGACCTCTGCAGGTTCCGCTCAGTATTGGCAAATTAATTTAAAATGTCTTCTTTGTTTAGAATGTTTGACAAATCTCTTTCAATTACTATGATTGCTAACTTGGAAAATAAATTTGATAGTATAGTTGACCTTATGTAGGTGTTTATTCGACAAATCGCTAAGAATGTTCTTTGCCAAGATTCGGAACTTGTTGGAACTGCAAGCGCTAAATGTAGCATTTTGTATAAATTTGGGAAACAGATTTTTCAACGATACTCTTTACCTGCGTTAAATGTTATTGATTGTTACTGTTTTCCAAATGATTGTCATAACAATTTTTTGCAACCAAAATTTCTGATTTTAAGTCAGTTTCATTAATATTTCGTTACTCGTCAGTGGCGGTTCTGGTAGTATTTTTTCGGTGAGGCAACATAATGTATCACCCCCCTCCCTCTATACAAAATTAGAATTCACAATAAATGTAATTTAAAAACAAAAATAATTATAATTGTATGAATGCTAATAATATACTTGTTTCGTATAGTAAGTGATAGATAGGTAATAAACAGAGCATTTTAAAATTTGGTGGTCCTGAAAAGGACCTTTTGAGTAGGTATGCCTAGTCCTGAAAATTACTTTTTAAGTTGGTATGCCTAGTCCTGAATAGGACTTTTTAAGTAGGTATGCCTAGTCCTGAAAAGGACTTTTCAAGTAGGTATGTCTAGTCCTGAAAAGGACTTTTAAGTATGTCTAGTTCTAAAACTATTAATTAACTAAATTAAACTACCACGTCTGTCACTGGATACGTCATAACTCCAACAGTAATTAATTTAATAATGTTTATTACAATAAACTGCAGCACTCGCACATATATTTTAACGCAGACGTTAAGACGAAACCACCGAAAACGGAAAAAGTGTAAGACACAAGCGAATATTCGTACAAGACGTCAAGACAGAAATGACTAATGAATAAATAATGATAAATATAAAATTATTATCAATAGATATTACAACGGACAACGGTTTAATTAGGACTGTCCCGAATCTCGATTGTAACAATAACATCTTTACTGATAATGTGTTTTTACGTTGAAATGCCGGCTGACTATATATTCCTGTATACCGAGTCTATTTTTATTTCATAGACGATGTAAGTCGAGCCTCACAATGATCATTACGCATGCGCAACTCTAGTTATTTTATAGTCGCGTGCATTCGCGTACATACGCTTGTGTGTGTAATTCATGTACACAATAGTACATACTCTGAGGCGGAGTTGAACGGTGCCTTCTGACGTCATCGGAACATTACCGCCGGTTGAAACACCAGCGTTTGTTTACGTAATACTTATATTTTCATTCATTTCTTATCGGTTTATCACTATTTTTGGTAATAAACACTAATGATATGATTTACCATTATTTTACAATATAATAAATGATAATTCATATTGTTAAACTTGGCAAAGAAGATTTTTTCTCAAATAAAATCATAAAAACGTTAAAAATTAATATCAAATTTTTATATGCTATCGGTGGGCCAAAATATATACTTTAATAGTATTTTTTACTTAAAATTGTAGGTTAGGCGGCGCCTCACTTGCCTCACCCCCAAAACCGCCACTGTTACTCGTTAATCATTATCACAAGTTATTAATAATTTCTAAATAATATTTATGTAGTAAAACCTTACATACAATTATCGTATCACAATAATACGTATAACCAAAAAAAATAAATATTTTACCATAAAACGATATTTTAAATTAAAATTAAGAGGACGCTATACCCAAAGTGAAACGGATAAAACGACCGATAGGAAGCTTTATTAGGTGTTTTTACACAGCGCAAGCACACGACGTACGCACACAGAGTCATAGTTGTTATCGCGCGATTAACAAAAGGGTCTAAAAATAATCAACATGCGGGCGAGTATTTTATTGTTTTATGAACTGTCTTAGAATGCGGATAATGAAAAAATAATATATTGGTGATTATAGTAATATTACCACAATAGTCAATATTCGTATGATTTTCGCGCCCGCTTATGAACTAATTGATTAAGATTTCTATTTCTTATTATGTGTACACAAATAATTATACTAAAATAATGTCGGATAGGCTATATTACAATAATATTTACATTAAAATAAAAATATTATAAATTATCTACTGATTACTTAGTACTTACTTATACTATTATAAAATATATTATATTATATTTTTTTTTGTCGTCTATACATTATAATACCAATATACATAATACCAAATTTATAGCAATAAGCTAAACTATTTAAATGTTTAAATAGTAGTTTTCTAATTGGTGAATATATTACGTATATTTTACGTTATAATTGTGTAGGTGTATATTATATATACTTGCTATTGTTAAAGGTGTATTGAAGTAACCAAATTACATTACAGGTAAAATCTATAACCAAATAGAATATAACGTTGCTATACACATTTTAAGTATTAAAAATTAAAACAGTATGAAATGTTTAATATAATAGTAATAGGTACTACGATTCCAAAGAAGCTACTTGATTTTGCACACTCGTGGTGAGTTCCAAGCTATATCAAAAAAAGGTTTTTTTTTTGATTCAAGCGCATATTTTAATTTTTATAACTTACCTTCTTTTACGTAAATGTACTAGGCTGGATGTCAACACGCTTTTTGATTTATGTTTTAATTTGTTTCGCTTATTAGCCATGATTAAAAAAAAAAAATAATGAAAAAATATATACTAAAAAGCTCAACAATTTAACACTTGACCAAAAATTATTGTAAAACAGTCTTCACATAATCACAAATTACAAATGACAAATCATACAAACAGTATTCACCAACACGGTGAACTAAACAAGAACAATTGATGAATGATTCCGATTCTTCGACTTTATAAGCTATTATAGATTCATAATATTATTCTATTTTTTGATTTATCAGTATTTCGTTTTATATATTTTGTACTAGCTCACACAAAGATAACAATAAATGGTTATTAATCTATAAGTTATAGAAATATAATAGGTACTAAAGCTTACTATTTAGAGTAGGGGTCTCTAACTCGCGCCCACTTAGTATTTTTTTGCAGCCCGCGATCACATTTTAAGTATAGCATGCATTTTTAAAAAAACTGATGTGGCCCCCTGCATAAAAATGTGAAGTTCCCTGATTTTGGGTATGTTAAGTCTAAGGGTACCTCTTCGCTGTCGTTGCCGTAAACGTAATTATTTGCTTATTAAAATAGTTTTTATGTATGTAATAATATTTTAATACGGGTGTTCTATATTACCTGTACACCTAAGTACTTTTTATTACAATTTATACATTGTACACAGTATATTATTGTGACAACTCTATTTTTTTTTTATAATAGCATTGATTTTAGAATAATATTCTGGTAGTAATAACTAATATTATATTATTAGTATCTTTAAATATATAAAATGGAAAAATAATTTATGTCGTACAGTCCATTGACTATTTTTATTGCATTCGTTTTGGATTTGATTTTTCGTGGAAGCGATAACGATTACGAAAGATAATTTATTGAGCACTTGAACGGGTGAATTCAAAACAGCGATAGTAATGGGAGAAGTTCTAATTTCCGACAACGCCGCCGCGACTACATTCTGCCACCGTTTTAGGTGGCAGCACATGACTGATATATAAAATAAAATCGAACGACAAAAACATGAACACGGAAAACTAACAAAAAGGCCTCTAAAAGTGATTTGAAAATTATTTCACCTATTACTTTATTTGAAGACAATAACATTTCAGAGTGAACCTCATAAGGGTTTTTCATTATTCCGAATGAATAGTTCTGTATGATAAATAAAATAAAGCAATATTTTACTTTTTTTAAATCATTGTAACTTTTTTTCTAATAAATATTTTTAAAAACGCGTATGAGGTTCACTCAGAAATATTATTCTTTACTAATTGTATAATAGGTGTTTTCACCCTAAAGTTACATTAAAAGGCATTTTCGTTGGTTTTCCGTAAACATGTTTTTACTAGTCATAATAACAGGTGTAGCGTCCTTTTAAAAATATAGCTACCGTTAGCAAGACTAAGAATTATGAAAGGAGGGCTATGATTCATATTGGGTGGCTTACCACCCCCAAGTCCCTCCCTAGTTACGCCTATGCCCACTACTAATAATACGTACTACTGAATATATCTGAAAACTATTAGATTCTGAGTAAAATGAGGAATGTATAGGTTTTTTAAACATATTTAGTTTTCAAAAATCGTAGTTTTTGTATGATTATAATAATTGATAGAATTGAATATATTCAAACAACATTTTTTGTACAAATTCTTAATTTTGTAAAATACACGCAGTTTTACGTATATTAGGTACCTAATTATTTGTACTATTTGCTTTACGTTCCATTAGACATGGGGTTGGATACGAAGACTTGCGCAAGATAAATCCGAAATTGGTGTACTGTTCGATAACTGGTTATGGATCCAAGGGCTTATGGAACCAGAAACCTGGTTACGATTGCATAGCCGCCTCGGTCGGTGGTTTAATGAACGCCACCGGCGACGCGGTTCCGGCAAAAGCCGCCGTGCCCGTTACCGACCTGATGACTGGCATGTACGCACACGGTGCCATTTTAGCTGCCCTATACCGAGGCGTCGGAGACAAAATCGACTGCGACCTGTTGTCCACACAGCTTGCAATGATGATCAATTTGGGATCGAATTATCTAAACGCAGGTAAGATCACTCATTTGACCACTGAGTGACTTCATAGGAAAATTAAAATGGCCCCTTCCATTTTTCGAGTATCTTTATATATCATATCTTTTTGTTATATTTCTAATCGATTTTTAATTACATATTTTGCTTGAAGTAAATGGTCGTAAGTAAATCATAGTAAATGGTTTTATTTTTAAATTAATATATAAATAAATAAAAAAAAATGCTTAATTTCAATTTAAGATACTATTTTTTAAATTTTTTATTCCAAATTGACAACGATGTAAATCACTGTTAATTTAGTTCAGATTTATGCAATTAACTATAGGTTATCGAGCTCGATTATTTGATTCTAAGCTCTAGGTATATATATATATCACATTGACAGACAGTGAGGATTATAAATGATTATATAAAGCATAACTAAAAAAATGTATGTTTTAGTACTGCTATAGCAGTAGTTTTTTTAATACTGCTATAGCAGTAATGTCGCATTATATCAAATATTTTATGTACATATGACTAAATGTTATAGTACTGTTATAGTAGTAATATTTTTTTTATTCCAAACGTATTTTTTATGCAAATAATGAAGAATAAATAAATGATTAATAATTATTAATAATTATAATTTATTAACTAACTGACCTGGCAAACATTGCTTCATCATATATTTCTAGTATATATTTTCTATTATAAAAAATAATTAACTCATTGTAAGTATGTTGGGATAGTGTCTATGATTGAAAGAGGAATGGAGCTCTATGGATGATGACGGCCTATAAAAATTACAAAACGCCAGCCATTTATGTTTTTACTTTATATGCATCTTTAAACGTTGAATAATGTTATCTATTCACTTTGCCTATATCTTAAAATGTAAATAGTCCGGTAACATTAACTAATTACAGTTGCAGATAGAATCACTCAGTCTACCTTAGATTGACTGTATATACTCGGCTCAAAATGTTTGAATGAACCTGGGCACGCATCACATTGATTGCGAGGCATCCATTTTTTCATTTTTTCAAAGATACCCTAGGCAGCTTCATTGGAGCTGATGTACCGGCCAAATTGGTAAAGCGTTATTTCGTTGTTGTTATTCAATTGAGGACCATTCACATTAGTATTTTCAATTCTAAATACAGCGATATCGCTATTTTTATTTACATACTTGCAAATGTAGTTGATGCTCTTCACCGAATTACAGAACTGAATATTAATATGAGTATTGAATATTTTGGTCAACAGAGGCGAATATAGTACCACCCAACGACTGTCAATGTCGATGTCTACGTTGTTATTATTTTTTGTAAACGATTGTCTACCATTATCGGTATTTTTTCGACAATATATTGGATATATTTCTGATCGTATCGTTTGTGAAATCTTTAAATATTTGGAAATTAATATCTATTTATAACATAAATAATATAGAACAATTATATCCGCCTTATTTTTCAGTTCCCAATGTCGCTTTATGCTGTTTGGGTGGCAGTATAACTTGGTCTTTCATATGACACCATTGGAAAAACCAAGGCTGGGCAAGTTAATGATATTTTTTAACTCAGTTAAGTTAAGTTAATTGAGTTCATGTTTAATTAAGTTAACAATTAAGTTAATTCACATGAGAATTACATCAATTAAGTTAAGAATTAAATTAAAAAATATCGTTAACTTAACTTCAATTAATAAGTTAAGTTAATTACAAAAATAAAAAAAATTTAAATTAAGCCCTGATATGTATATTAACAATTTACAACAGATCTCATGTAACACTAACGATAATAAAAATGCAGAAAAATCTTATTAGACACTAATTAGAATAGAAAAATATACATTTCTCTACTGGGATTGTTTTTAAGCACTCAAATTTAAAATTTATGGTAATTTATGTACTGTTTGTTTTTATTCATTTTTCATACAAATCACATATAATAAATATAATTTAACTAAAGTATACTTTTCAATGTTCAATAATAGTATGAAAACTAAAAATAATTACTGTAGCTGAAAGTATAACTATAAAATTATATAGGCAATAAATGTATACAGTTGATACAAATATATATATTAAATATATAATATTATTATTTAATTTTATTAAAATCTAAACAAATATAAAACAATACAATAGAGAGGTTAATTAAAATACCTATTGAATCTCAATAAAAGAGCCATTTCATATGTTGATCAGCTATTAAATTTCTTTTCTTATTCAATAATATTTAATTATATCTTAGATTATGGAATAATTCTATTAATAATAGATTACAATTATTATTAAGAGTTATTTATTTAATGATAATATATATAAATTTTTGTAATATAGATTTACGGCCTCTTTTCATGCCAATAGTAATGTAATTCATGGGTGGCATGGCTATTTTTACTCAATAGTCTGAAAACGGTTGAGAACTTTTCCCGAGACCGGTGGGACCCCAATTAATTATTAATACCTAAATAAATATTATGGTCTTATCAAAAAATTCTTCGACATTTTTATTTTTATATTTTTCTAAATTCCATGAAATTGCTAATGAATGCGGTTTGTATTTTACAAAAATATTTTTCTGGTCTTGAAAATTAAAATTAACTTAATTTGGATAAATGAAAAAAAAAATACGTTGATTTCAAGTTAATTTGTTAGGAAATGAGTAAAGTTAATAAGTTTAATATCAGTTATGAAATATGTTAAGTTAATGAGTTAAATTAACTTAACTTTAAATTTATTAACTCGTTAATGCCCAGGCTTGGAAAAAACCAATGCTAGAGCACTAATTTTTTATAACCGTCCATCAATATGATATATACATATTACAATTACGCATGTTAATTATTTTAATGCCATAAAAATGATATAGGTAAATTTTTTTCTAGTAATATATACAGTAGGTAAATATTTAATCTAAGAAGGGAACTAACTATAGTTAAGCATGCTGTATTTTAATTTTTGATGATACTGTAATATGCAAAACTGTTTTGAATAGTCTTCACATAAGATTACCTAATTATAAAATTAACGCGAAAAAGAAAAAAATTATGTAATAAATTTATTTAAAAAAAAAAATATGTATTGGCATCGATATTTTATACGAAACAATATTTAAAATTTTCAATCGTGAAAAAAATGATTAAAATTTTCAAGCGTAATCAAAAGCCACTTTTAAGGTATTGTAGTTAATCAAATATTATTTTTGAATTATAGGACAAAAGTTTGTTTGCATTACATTACTATACCAATCTTTCTGTTTCCACTCTCTGTACGTGATTTATAGATAAAATATGAATAAAAATAATATCTGTTGTAATACTTAGTAAAATTAAATTTATTAAAACTGATAACATTAATTGAACGCATATAACCGATGGGGATCACGACTTGTGTAATTGTATCTTATTATATTCATTATTTTACAGCATGACAGTAAATGTCGAATGAAAAAATGTATAAACATGTAATTGTTGATAAAAATAATATAGTAAATTACATATAATTTGTAATCTGTGAAATAGTTTAAAATTAAAAGAATTATTATTTTTTATATACATTTTAGTTAATACGCATGTATAAGCTTTCTTACTCGTATAATTTTAATGAACATTTCTTTCTTATTTGCTGCAAAATCCGATCATTCCATTATTATAGATATGGTTTAAAATAATAGCATCGGCTGATTATTTTGAAAATCAACTTAATAACTTAATTACTTAACTAAATAACTTAAATTTAAAATTCATTTTTGTTATTAAAATTTATTTTATTCCCATATAAGTAAGGTTGCCAACTCTTATTTACAGATATGCGGGAAACCAGATATTTATATGCGGGATTTGACAAAAAAAAAAACGGGACGTGCTTACAAATTTACAGAAATAAGAGAAAACGATTTTAATAATTTTTATTAGTTTTATTTAAAATTTGAAATATTCATTAAAATTAGTTAGGTACATTTAAAATTACAAATTAGTAAATTTAATAATTTAAAAAAATTGCTATTGGACCATTTTTCTTGAAAAACGCGTTTTTCATCTGAGATTTTACGTTTTTTACTCACCGACATATTGTACAAATATTACGAAGAAAAATTATGAAATTGAAATGTTTACACATAAAGGAGAATATTGTGCTCGTTCCACAATCGATTACGAACCAACAGACAATAATAATTATATATTGGTAGGTAATTCAATTTATATTATTACATATTTCTGATAGGGATAGCTTAACTGTTATAATTTTATTGAACTAGAAAATGTAAATGCTAAATTTAAAATGTGATCACGGCCGCTTGCGGCCTACGGGCCGGGGGTTGAAGACCCCTGCCTTAATCAATGTAAATTAATTGTAAATTAATTTGACATTAATAAGATAACGGATGGAATGTCAAATAAAGTTTTAAATATTGGGCTGAAAATATTTTCATTTATTTCAAAATATACAGTGTAATATTATACTGCTAACAACCACGAAAGAAAACCCGTAATCGACAGGACAGACAGTGGTTATGTAGAGGAATTTCGTCAAAAATAATCTATTAAATATTTATTACACGACTCATATATATTATCCATATCAAATGAAGGTCAATTATATATAGTATATTAATCAAATAAAATTATATTTTAAAACGGTCTTGTTAATTATTATAAGATTTAACGAAATGTTATTATAAATGTATAGTAGCGCTTAGAGATATTTTGCACGAATAATCGACGTTGTCAAAAACAAAACTTTCATGGTACGTTATAATAATTTTTTAGTATTTACTGTTTAAATTCAATATCAGATTATTGAGTCTTTTGATATTAGTTATAAGAATTAATAAATAATAAAATTAATTGCTTTGTATATTGAATTGGTGAAGACAGCCGTTACATAAACTTTCATCAAAAATATTTTTCTCCGTGTAAAGATTTAATGAACATTTTTAATTATAGAAAGGAAAATGTGTTTTCATTAGCATCTCAAAAATTATTAACACGTATAGTATTATCTACCATTTAAAGTTTTCAACGAGTTGAATGCGGTGATACCCGATTGAGCACGGTCGTTATCGGCCGACCTTTTTGACGATCCGATTGAGCACGGTAAAGAAAATAACATTGTGTACAACGTTGTCAAAATGAAAACTAATTATTAGGCTGGCAAAACACTAGCGTTATTTTACCGCGCGACATTTTTTCCGCGCCGTAATTTTAATGCGTGTTTTGTCAAAGTACATTAAAATGAATAGAGCACAACACGAGTGCCGTGCATTAAATTTATGACGCGATATTTCGAAAACTGTCGCGTGCACCTTGACTTTACTGTACGTTAAAAATACTGCTATAAAGGCTTACCGTGAGTACTCTGAATTTAAAAATGCTGACAACCTACTTAAATACTTATTGAAAGTTGAAAATAAGTATTTAGGGAAAAAAATGTATATTTTTACCTTTTTCATGACAATTGTATGAGTGCTATTTTCTAGCAAAAAAAAAATGTAATTATAACACGTGATTAAAAATCCAATAAAAGATGTTTAATTATAAATAATTATACTTAAATGTATTTTATTTTGTAATAATAATATGGACGCATCGAGCTCTAATATACCAACAACATAAAAAATGCGAAAAAAAAAGTGTCTTGTGGTTTTTTTATTGGAGAGTTATTTCTTTTAGGAAACCTGAGCCGTAAATATTTTAATTTATGAAATAATCGTTACAAATCTAAAATTGAATTACATAATAATTATAAAAAAATCTTGAATGCACTGTTGCGTGCGGCCGTTCAATCGTAAAGATGGTGATGATTTAGGAATATTCCAAATAAAAATACTCAAACTAAGTTAAACTGTTTATTGAAATATTTCTTAGTACAAATTATTTAATTAAATAGACAAATAAATTGGCGTGGAGGTGCTTGCTAAAACACGTCTTAAACACATTTGAATATTGGTTTATTCCCAACCCCCTTATATATTTAGGTCTTGTGGGAATTGGCCTCGGTAATATTACTATTCGCACACCTTTCACATTTTGTTATGCTCTTTTATTAATTGCATTTATTATAATACTTTAAAATGTTGCCTGACAGCTCATATTCGTGATACCCTCGGGTCTTAATTATTCCTTTTTATATTGTTCACCGATTTCCACTATTTATGATTGATATGATTTGAATCGTATTGGTAGTTGTAAGGACCTACATTTATGTATATCCGTAACATCGTGTTACCTTCGGGTCTTAATCTAATAGTTCCTTTCTATTGTTGCGAATATTATATTATTTATAATCATTTCCCGATTTTTATTATTTACGATTTATGTGATCCCACCTATGTAGTAAAAGTCGTAAGGACCTACATCTATGTATGTCTGTAACAGCACAGTAATACGGTGCACCGAAAAATATTCTACGGTACAAAGCGGCAACGTCGCACCCATTTTCGTGCTCAATCGTGTGGTTTTTTGGTTCTTTTTTGGTTCTTATTGTTTGATTGCAACCGTGCTCAATCGGGTTCCAGTCGTTGAATGTCATCAGAGTTCATTATATAATATACCTAATGTATTATATACGTAATAAGTAGGGCTCGGGACTTCTAGGAACTTGCATGTTTTTAAATAATTATTAAAAACATAGCTAAATAATATATAAATTTGTTTCATAGCGATACAAGTTTATATTTAAAATTTATAGTTGCATATTTTGCATATTTGT
The DNA here is from genome assembly GCF_003268045.1 of Sipha flava. Taxonomy (NCBI): domain Eukaryota; kingdom Metazoa; phylum Arthropoda; class Insecta; order Hemiptera; family Aphididae; genus Sipha; species Sipha flava. The sequence continues at coordinate 2,138,722 of NW_020271726.1, forward strand.
CCATTTTTCATTTTATAAATGCAAATTTGACAATTATTCATATGAAAGAGTAAGTTTTTAAATTTTATAAAAAAAAATTATGATTTATTTCTTCATATATCACGTGACTTAGAACTTAAAGTGTCTTATTGGTGCACTAATTGAATGCATTAAAATAATTAAAACTACAAAAAACGTATACATTCTGCAAAAATTGAAGAATCTGCACAAGCTAACTACAAAAAATATCGAACATTTTAAATACAAAAAAGAATAATTTAAATCAAGAAATCAGAAAATAATTACATTTCAGTAAAAATATTTCAGTGATTAGTGATTTTTTGAAAATATATATATTACCCTGTCGTTTCAGTTTAAATAAATAAATTATATTTTTACTTATTTAAAAAAAACTAATATTTTTTATTTTAAAATAAATGTACAAAATCATATTAATTATTTTCCAAAATAAAAATGTATGGTATTTATTTGAATAATTTTGAAAAAAGCGTACAAATATACTTGTTGTTTAATAACTGTGATTGTCACAGTATCATAAGCTTTCGTTTGAATTTGAAATCACTATACAGATTTTTATTAATATTATTACGTAAATATTTTATTAAAAATGTATTGTATTATATTACATATATTAATATTAATAAAACTATAATAGTTACCATTATTAATTGTTTACGCATAGGGTATCATTTTAACAATAATATTTTATTGAGAAATTAGTTGTCACTTGGAATTTGAAAATTTTTTTTTTAAAAACTGAATTTCATTCGTATAATATATGTTTTATGGTTATAAATAACAACCACGGTATATTTATATACCATGCCTAGAATAAATGTACCACTAGTAATTTGTTAAAGAAAGATAATTCGAGGAGTTTATTTTTAATTTTTTTATAAATAATATAAAAGTTTATTAGGACAAACTTATTCCAAAAATAAAAATTACCTAGGTGTTATCTTTAACTGCAAGATTTTCAGAAAAATGCAAGGGTTTCGGAACGTATAGGTTCGAAATTTCTGCGACACTAGGTAAAATGTATACTATATTAAAGTAGAAGTTCTAGAACGGGCTTTCGAAATCACTACTACCTACTGCACAAAACAAAATGATTCCCATGTTCTGTGACAATATTTTCAAGTACACACATTGTACCAGCAGATGTGCCACATTTAAGAATTATACCTATTATAATATATTAGAACAGTGGTTCTCAACATTTTTTGTTCATAGTTACTATGAAATACTACTAAATGCTAAAAAATCCACGGAGTTCCATATCTTCAGGAATATCAATTTTAAACTCATATAAAATTTTATATTAATGACTTCCTTTTTAATTTGATTGTGTTTACCATAATTCGTACGGCTTATAAATATAACATATTTAATTATATTTATAAAAAAAAAAAAAAAAACATTTGAATAAAATGTTCAGTAATACAGTATATAAGTTTTAATGCGAACAATAATAACTTTTTTTCCTGTACCAATATTTCAATATTTAGATTTATGGACGAATATTGAATGGAATTTTTAAATGTACCAATCTATAATAATAAGGAAATTCCTTCAACTTTTTATATATTCATAACATTTATGTTAACGTAACAATTTAATTTTTAATATTATTCGAATTTTATTTGATATTCAGATGTTGTCACGGAGTCTCTAGATTACCCTTTAGAAACACTATTTGAGAACCGCTGTATTATATTATAATTAATGTTTCAAAGGTATGCTGGCCAAACGATGGGGAACCGAACATGAGAGCTTGGTCCCGTACAAAGCATTTCAGACGGCGAACGGTTTCCTAACTCTGGGCACGGGCAATGACGCACAATTCCGGTCGTTTTGCGAACGTATATCGATGCCGGCCTTACCTCAGGATGAGCGGTTCACGGACAACGCGTGTCGTGTTAAATACAGAAAACAATTGTACGCAATTATCGAACCTATTTTGAGGACCAAGACTAACGAGGAGTGGATGGAAATTTTCGAAGGAGTGCCTTTTCCTTACGGTCCCGTCAACGACATGGCGCAGGTATGCCAACGTGAGCAAGCATACAAACGGTTACTAATGCGCGTTCTGCAACAGGGTTCTTATACGACGTATACTCATAAATAAGTTTAAAGATATGTAATCTGACTTATCCTCATTTTCACATTTCTCATTTTCACCGCTTTAATTATAATATCACGTGTTAAGATGTTTTACACTTTTCTTTCGGGAATGTTATTAACTTAAACCGGAGGTGGGGGTGACATAACTTTAGTGTAACGTTGAATATATACGAAAAATATAAATTATTCTTAAATTTACTGCTATTTTAATTCACTTTTGTTCGCATCTTTACGTTATTGCCGTCTCTTTTACTCTCCACTCAAAAAGTATACGCTCAAACCATGACGCGGACCCGTGCAGCAGCCGTTGCCGGAACGGCCGTCGCCGACCGTGCCCTTATCTCTCTCATCAACCACCACTCCAGGGCACGCAACTTTGCAGCGAAACTACGTCCTCCCATCCATCACCGTCAGGGGACGCGAGCGGTCGCTACGACGTCCGACAGGTACCACCATCTGAACCGTGCTGTTTTTCCGAGATCGCGTACGGAGACACACCTGGTCGCCCCATCTCGAATACAAGTGTTCTTGTTTTTTTTTCCTATTATATTTTTTTTTTGTGACCATCACCATTTTGACGTTATAGTCTTGTAACGATTCAATGTGTTAAGTTACAGTGGAATATATTACTTAATTAAACATTTACTATTGTCACTTTTATTATTATATTTTTACAATAACGGTGACCACCGCACCCGCAACTCGTGTATACACCACCATCACCTGTGTGCCGCGTCAACCACGACCGACGAATTACGAGTACAAAATATATTTATAATATATGTTACAATAGAACTCTGATGAACATACATGCACGGTAGGAAAAGGGAATTGCTTTTGATACGCTCATGTTGTGTACATCTACTGCCAGGGACGTTATATTAAACTACGATCGAATTTATAAGAGTTAATTAATACTACTCGAACAGTACCGTATTATTATCGATTTGGTAATTGGTCCGTGAGGATTGAAATCCAACAAAATAATCGTATATGTGATTGTAAAACCGTAATACAAACAACTTCAGTTTATACGCACGATTCATTTATGAAAATTCGTTTAGCTCGCATATGCATATAATACTACTTTAGTAATCTCACGACTACAATGACGATTTGATTTTCGTTTTTCAGGCTTTCGATAACGAACACGTCAAAAGCATTGGGATTGTACAAAACGTCGATTGCTCGTACAACGCGAAACTAAAAATGGTTGGACCCGCAGTGACATTCAAGAACAGCAGTAATAAAATCCGAAGAGAGCCTCCATTGTTAGGTCAGCATACGGACGAAGTACTGATTTCTTTGGGATATAGCGTGAAAGAAATAAAATCATTACGTTCGAAAAACGTAGTATGATTACATTATGTTACTGTTAACTACATAGACTTACATTTAATACATCATTTCTCCTATAGTAAAAAAAATACAGTATTATCATTTGTTGATTTCACCGTCTTATCGCGACCACCTGTGGCGTTTCCAGAATTTTTTTTTGGCGGAAGGGGTTATAAAAAATGTAACATTACATTTTTTTTGAATTTTGTGTGTTTTTATTATAATCAATAGATAATATACATACATTAAACATTTTGGGGGGGTTATAACCCCCTAACTCCCCCTGGATACGCCACTGGCGACCACATACGCGTCATCGTTCACGTCTTATAGAATCGAACGTAAACCAATTGTAAATTTATTTTATAAACGTTACGGGAAATCGACAGAACTCGTTTGTTTGTTTTCATTACCTTGTAGGTACGATGTTAATTTGCACATCGTTTCGCCGTACAACCACAAACCGCTGACGGACTGGCCGACGGCCATTGGCATACAAATGAACGTCACCAAGAGATCGGCGACAGACAGGTTCACCAAGAAGTAGTTGGTCACACTGTAAATATAACAATAATAAACGTTAACGCATTTTTGTGTAGTTAATAATTATTATATCATGTAAACATTTCCAAGTTTGTGTTTCATTTTTTTTTCATAAACGCTTATAAATTTATTATTATTATTATTATTATATTATTTTTTTTTTTGAGAAATATTTTATTACTATCGGACTATACTGTAATTCCAATCAATTCTGCGTATGCTCTATGTATTATATGTCTTTACCAGAAGCAGCTCTACGTACGAGATAAGGATGAACGGAGAAATTTAATTTATTTTGTAGAATTTCAGTTTTTATGTTTTTAAAATAAAACATGCAACACGTAGGTTTTCTAAAGTATGGAAATCAAAATCGTCCGTAGAGAAAATGCACAAAAAATAGGAATTTTACGGACTGTTGCAAAAACATTGAATAGCATTAGATACACGTAAATCTTTGTTCTAGAGTCGTTTACAAAAAAGTTTATTGATAATAACTACAAATAACGAGCAGTGGCGATATTGGATTCGGAGAAGGAAGGCCAAGATCCCAAGTTCAAATATTTGTGCTAACACTCACATCAAACATATCAATGCGTAGAATTTAACATTTATTGCGTAGTTGATTAAAAAAAAAAAAAACAATTGCTGAACATACGAATTTGTTTTAAATTGTTATTTTAACCGTATTGCTATGTAATTAAAATTACGTAACTGATTTATAGCGAAAGTTTGTTATGACTAGGGCTAGGATTTTGTAGCATTTGCATTTTCTTTCATAGTACTCCAGGACATAGCTAATCAAAAACAAAATTCGATTCATTCATCACTGAGTTCAAATATGCAATTTTGTTTTTGCTTTTTTTGCTTTTTCTTGTGATATTCGTAAATAAATGCTTTATTGGTAATTTTTTGTCAGTTTATTAGCTTTTTAATTGGTTTTTGTTAATTATACGCATATTTAAAATTTACGTACATATTTATCTAAATTATTATTTTAATTGTATAATAATATATATATTGTGAATTCGTAGTGAAATATTATCGCCTTATCGGAAAATATTTCTGAAAATAGATTCTTAGATTTTGTGATTACTGATTACCGAGTGGGAAGTAGTTGTTACGTAATACGACGTCTGTAATATCGTCGTAATATTATGTCTGGACTTCAGACGCAATGAGAACGATATTTATTGACTTGTTTACCATGTCTAAATTTACAATAATATTATTTAGCATTTCCTAATTATAGGAATTTCTATGGGGGTTTATATTCGAGTACTAGCGTACGGAGTATTGTCGCGACTCGCGGAACCTCGATATCAGTAATCGACAATACATTATGCCGACAAGTCGTTAATCGTTTTTTCCTGTAATCGCGTGTGGTGTTATAGTGTTATACCTACCTAGTTTGTGTTCAAATTGATTTAAAACTTAAAATGCCTAAACCTAAATAATCGTTGGCTTGTCGTTTACATGCATATGTGCGCGAATTCGGTGACAACATTTTTACCACTGATGGGACAATACTTTACTGCAAAATCGGTGACATAAAAGTGTCAGATGAAAAAAAATTTAATGTTTCTCAACATGTTACACGTGATAAACATATGATGGGTATAGAAAAAAGAAATCAACAAGAAATATCTACTACTCAGACTTTATTAAACGGCCCATCGACAGCATCAACATTTAAATACGATCTATGCAAGGCCCTATTATGTTCAAATATACCACTTTACAAACTATCTCAACCGTCATTTCGAAAATTTCTTGAGAAATATACAAATAAAATCATACCAGATCAATCAACAATGCGTAAGAAATATGTTACAGAATGCTACACAGAAACAATTAATAATATAAGAGCATATGCATTTGAAAAGAAAATATAGGTATCGATCGACGAGACGACAGATGTAGCTGGTCGTTATGTAGCAAACGTAATAATAGGCACTTTAAAAATTGATAGCCTAGGTAAAATATTTCTTTTGAATTCGGAAGTGTTAGATAAAGCTAACTACGCGACAATAAGTCGATTATTTGATAAGTCGCTTTTAATTTTATGGCCTGAAGGGATTAGGCATGAGAATATTTTGTTATTTTTATCGGATGCCGTACCATATATGGTAAAGACTGGTAAAACTATTAAAATATTTAATCCTAAAACGGAACACGTTACTTGTGTAGCTCATGCATTGCATCGAGTATGCGAGGAAATTAGATTACAGTTTCCAAAAGTTGACAAGCTGATTTCAAATATGAAAAAAAAAAATTTTAAAAGCTCCTTCTCAAGTACAAATTTTTCAAAATATTGCACCAAATATTCCTTTACCTCCAGAGCCCATACTCACAAAGTGGGGAACATGGATCAATGCTGTGATTTATTATTGTGAACATTTTTCTTTAATTAAACGTGTCATTATGGAATTGGATGAAGATGATGCTATTTCAATAAAAAAAGTTCATGATTTGATAAAAGAACCTAATCTGGAATGTAACTTGACATACATAAAATCAAATTTTAGTGCATTAACAAGTGCTATTTTGTGTCTTGAAAAAACCAGTTGTCCTCTATCCAAGTCAATTAAAATTGTATTGGATGTCCAAAATACAATTGATAAAGCGCAAAACAAAATTGGTAAGGCTGTACAGTTAAAGTTGAAGACAGTTTTAGAAAAAAATACTGGATTTAAGTCAATATGTACAGTCTCAAAAATTTTGAACGGCGAAGAAGTGTCAAAATTGGAACTGCCAGAAGATTTAAATCTCGATGATATGACATATTTGAGATTTGCTCCGATAATATCCGTGGACGTGGAGAGATCATTTTCTTCATACAAAACTGCTCACTTATAATCGCAGATCATTTATATTTGAAAATTTGAAAGAGTCCCTAATAGTACAATGCAACAATAGAAATGTAATTGAATAGTATGTATCTATTAACATTAAATAATATTTTAAAAATTTGAAGTTTTTTATAAAAAATTTTTTAATTCATTTTTGTTTTAGAATGAAGGTGTTGAATACAGAATTGTTTTCAAAATATTACAAAATATCAAAGAAATTTAAAATATCTTATAGTCTTTTTTAATATTTATATAATAAACAGGTATTTAAAATATAAAAAAACAGTTTTTAATTTATTTTTTTCAATATTTATAAATTGTACTTAGTTGTTCTAAGAATTAATTGGTGTGAACGTATAAAAATGTGTTTAATTAATTATTTTTGATATTAAAAATATATTTCAGCTAATACAAGGGTGCCCAATTTATTTTGGAAGCGGGCTATAATTACAATTACATTTAGCTGGTGGGCCATGTTATGAACAAGACTTTCTTACACTTATAATTCATCTAAAATTCTATTTTCAATAGATACTTAATTAGATAGAACAAATAGGTATTTAAATTAAACAACATTTTAAATTTCACATGTTTTAATTTTTAATAATATTTAAAAAAAAACATCAGTGAGACCTATGAAGAGACTTATTAGCTAATAATTTTTCAATATCTGGTGATAAATCTGATGTTGATAACAACATCAAATCTGAAATATGAGGCGCAGTTAACGAACTACGATATTTATTTTTGACATAGGTTAGAGTAAAAAAAGCTTTTTCGCAAATATATGTTTATCCAAATCTGCTTGAAATCTGCAAGGCAAGATCACACGTTGCAGGAAAGTCTTCTTTTGGTACTAATTTACAAAATTTTAATAAATTTTCTGAAGACTGCAGTTGTGGTTGTGATGATACAATTTCGGTAAATATCTGCTTCAAGGAAACGTGGTTTTGAATTTCTGTGATTTCCAACTGGATATTGCATGAATATTTTTGTATTTCACTAAAAGTGATTGAAAATGGGTTCATGAAAAACAAAATATTATTTTTGTCCTTCTCAAAATCCTGAAATCTGTTCTCAAAAGACTGCAACAATAATTGAATTTGTGTTTGATATTTCGAGATGTCAGGTGAAGTATTTTCTAGTTTTCCTCTTATATCTACAAGCGTAGGAAAATGATCGATATTATTTCTAGTCAAATTTGTCAAAAAAAGGGAGAGTTTCGCTTTAAATCCATAAACCAAATTGAACATTATTGGTAACGAACAGTCCTTCCCTTGCAGCTTCCGGTTAAGTATGTTGAGGTGCTGTGTAATATCTATTAAAAACACAAGATCGCATAACCATGATTCATTTTCAAGTAAATCTCGCTCATCAGGCATTGCCTGCTTTTCTACTCAAAATTGCAAGACCTCTCTCCGCAAAAGAAAAAAATGTTTCAGCATTTCACCCTTAGATAACCAGCGGACAGCACAATACAAATGCAACTCACCGAATTCATTGATTTCTTCTTCAAATAAAACCCTGAATTGTCTTCGATGAAGAGCTTTAGCCGGATATAATTAATACGTACTACAGGATCAATAACATCATTAAACTTCATATCTTTGGCACATAAAGCTTCCTGATGGATGATACAATGATATGAAAATAATTCCCGGCCTAAGAACTGTTTTAACCAGGCCACACAACCATTTATTTTTCCCGTCATAGCGGGTGCTCCATCAGTACAAACAGAATTAATTTTTTCCCACGCTATACCTTTTCTGTCGACACATTCCTTGATTTTCATAAATATGTCTCTTCCGGTACTTGTAGTTTCCAACTGGCTGAGCTCTAATAAATCTTGAAATACATTAAAATTTTCATCAACACACCTCACGAAGATGGCTAGCTGTGACATACTCGTCAAATCACAAGTTTCATCCAACGCCAATGAAAAATACTTACATTTCGTTACGGTTTGTGTTATTTGGTTGCTAATATCGTTTGACATCTCCTCTACTCATCTTGTTACAGTATTTCTCGAAAGTGAAATACCGTCTGCTTTAGTTTTTATATTTTTATCATTACAGTTATTAGAAAAAATTGATAAAGCCTCTTTAATAATTTCCCCATCAGAAAAAGGCTTTTTATTTTTGGCGAAAAGTAAAGATATCTCATATGATGTTTTTACCATAGATTCGAGTTCATCATATTTTTTTACAAACAGATTCTGCTGACCAAATATTTCTTTTTTTTTCTTCTTTATAAACTCAGCTCTTAGAGAACTTCCTTCCGGGTAGTTTTTATTAATACTTGAATGATTTTGTTTAAAATGCCGTTCTAAATTATATTTTATGGCGACGGCAATCGTAGTGGAGCAAATAAGACATATGGGTTTCAATGCTTTGCTTTCAGTAAAGCAATATTGCATCTCCTATTCTTCGTGAAATGTCCGAGAACGTTCTTTCAATTTCGACGTAATTGTTTGCTAAGAACCATTCTGGCTTAAAATTAACAAGTAAAAACACAGAATAAACGCAATTATTACAAAATAATTTAATATTTATTAAGTTGTACGTATTATTTTTACGACCGTAGCAAAAGGCGGGTGCGGAGCGACTGATTTTGGTCGCTGTTTGTACAATATTTCGAATAACAATTTATTATCTTAACTCGCCGATATACGACGACTACGTCGACGGACAATCAAGATAATCTATAAACATAAAAATAATACCGATTAACATCGCGACAAATGCGGGTTCGAGTAAAACGCATCCGGTCATCACAGGAAAACCCGATAACATTGCTGTGTGGAATGGTCCTAGTGCTAATTTGATATACACACGTATATAAAATAAAATATACAACAAAATTTAAACTTAAAAGAAATATTAATAATAATTTAAAATGTCATAGACTATAGAGTATAGATTTTGGCGGGCAAATCCAAAAGCGTTGACGGGCCTAGGTTTGGGCACCCTTGAGCTAATATAATGCCTCATTCCATTTTGTAAACAAGAATACAATGACAACTATTCTCCAATAAAATTGCAAAAGTAAAAAATAAAAATTAATAGAGGTCCGTTACCCCAGTACCCCCAAACTTTATATACTACTCCAAAATTATCCTATCAATTGTTATTTCATTTGTACAGATTTGTAATCGTCATTTGAACATTTGTACACCTCCCAAAACTCGAGAAAATCAACTTTTCCGTTGCGGTATAATTTGTATAGACCTGAGTAATTCCAGTAATGAATGCCAGGTTAGTATATTTTTCTGAACTTTTATAAATTTTAAGTAAAGCAATAAAAGTATAGATTCTACAAATATGTTTGTTTTATTTTAAGGGTTTGTCAGTGTACACGATTCATAGTAGAAATATTTCTATGATTTTTAATGTTTAAAAATGGTTTCTGATAACAATGTAAATCTAGTTAGTTTTATTAGGAGGGGAAAATGTAAAATTAAAAGTATTTTTAAGATTGTTAAGAAAAAAAAATAGGGAAAGAGATAAGTGCATGAAGTAGCCACTTTTTGTTATTCATTTTCATTTTTAACTTTATTAAAAAAAAAATTTGGATAAATTAAATTTATGTTTGAACATTGAATTGTATAAATTAAAAATTCTACATCGAAAGTTCACTATATGTATCCGACAACCGTAATAATATGCGGTATTGTATGGCGAGGAGCGCGGGTATAGCGTTAAATGAATATGAATACGAAAGACCGTATAGTAGTTCCAATGAAGAATAGCAAAAGCGTATAAAAATAAAAACCATCCAACAAGAATACGGCCGGTGACTTTAAATTTGAAATCCATAATATCCAGTATTATATGTACAGTATTCGAAAAACGGTTCGGGCCAAAAATATTGGCTTAATCATCGTAAACAATATATACACATCTTTTAATTGTAATTCGATAATCTTGAATTAAATAATACAATTCAAATTTTAAATTATATAAAATTATTGTTTTTTTATCTTGAAAAATAATCATTTTGAAAAATTCAGCAACCATTGTTCTCGTCTAAAGAAGTAATATAATATTCTCTGCTGTTTGTTTCAGTTTATTCTCAGAATTAAATGAGTTAGTGGGAAAGTCGATACTTTGAGATAATAACATCAAATTGATTTAAAAAAAGATTTAAAATGATTGAGAAAAGCAATGTCTGACGTTTAAAAACAGGATGTATGTGTATATTGTAATGTTCTACAAAATCTTAAGAAAATTGAGAAAAATACATATTTTAATTTAGTTATACGAAATCAAATTTACATAAATTATGCTGATTTAAAACATGCTGTATAATAAATGATACATTTTATAATCAACTGTTAATCCATATAGCCGTTATTTATTTATTTATTTATAAAATCAACGGGCCAACGCCCTTTAACAAAGAAAACATTATATATGAATTGGCACAATATGAAAACAAGTGATAATAATAAAAGTAAAAATAGTAAGAAATACAAAGATAAAATATTAGTATAAAAACAAAACTATAAAATTATAAAATAATATTTAGGCACTATGATTTAAAAATAACAAAGTTTTAGCTTTAAATACTTGACGAGACAAAAAGAAAAAATCCAAGAATGTGGAGATTCTATTGGCGTTAATAATGGCTCTTGAAAAAAATGAATTTTTTCCACTATTTGTATTAAAATTTGGTGTAAGGAACAAATCAGTATTACGTGTAAACCTACTAGGGATTCTAAATCCAATTAAATTTAAAATAGCTGGACAGTTTATATTATTATTTAAAATATCATAGACAAACATTATATCAATTAAATCACGCCTGATGTTAAGAGAGTCAATACCTATTGAGTTTTGAACCAAAAGGAAAGAGTCCCTAGATATAGTACAATGAGTAATAAAGGAAATTCTTTTCAGAAATTTATATTGAATATTATTAAGCTCGTTTGAGTAAGTAGAATAATTATTAGACCAAATTAGAGAACCAAATTCTAGGTTTGATCTAACTAAAGAAGTATACAAATTTTTTAAACATATGGGATTTTTAAAGTCCTTTGTGTTTCTAGTAATAAACCCCAACATTTTATACGCATTATTTATGATTTTTTTATGATTTATTTTGAAAGACAGATCTGATTCAAAACATCTTTCAAGAGGATGGTTATCAATAAGATAATGATGAAAAACCGGACTTTTACTACGTGAAAAAGTTATAATTTTACATTTATCATAGTTTAAGGATAGATAGTTTTTTTTACTCCATAACACAAGTTTATTTAAATTGGACTGCAGTAAATTTTGGTCAGCAACATTTTTGATTTTACAGTAAATTTTAACATCATCAGCAAACATCAAAATGTTTACTGAACTATCTAAAATAAGAGGAAGATCATTAATAAAAATAAGGAAAAGAAGTGGTCCCAGATGAGATCCTTGTGGAACTCCCGAGGTAACTGTATATTCATTGGAATAATGAAAAGAAATTTTAACTACTTGAGTTCTATTACAAAGATTATCCAAAATTGTTTTTAAAACTTAAGCACTTCGGAGCTTGAGGTGTATTATTACATCATTAATCATCAATTAATATTAACTAATTTATAAATAAATACAATTTAACGCTTTGCTACTAAAAATTAGTCAATTATTTATAATTTTCATTCACAATATTAAAAAAAAATTTTTTTGTTTGCAAATTCAATAATTTTAAAATATATTTATATATTTACTAAAAAAAAGTTATTTTTATTATATTTATTATTCATTAAAAATAATATTAATTAGATTCAAAGTGATCTTATATCTTAAATGTTTAATTTATTTTTTCAATATCTATTTAAAATATAATTAAAAATACTTTTAGATAGTAAACAAAAGAAGCACTTTTGTCAACTAAGAATAATACTGGAAGACTTACTTTATATTCCCGATGGAAACTGAAAAATGTAAATTTATAACATAAATAATATAGTATTTATCATAATTAAACCGGTGGATATATTTTCTCTCATGTTTTTAAATTTTGACGCCAAAATCATGAATTTTATATAGTAAAATCTTAAAAATGATATTTCATTATAACTATCAAAGAACAAGCACGGGTAAGTAAAGCTAACAAGGATAATTTTATCCATGAGTGTATAATAATAACTTAAAACTGACATTAGTTCTGTATTTTGAACTTTTGAAACAACTTAGTTTAATATTTTAATATTTATGAAAATAATTTTTGTTATAAATAATATAACTCGTGTATATTTAACTTTTGTTTTCGATCCCTTTCTATGTTTAAAAGTTTAATTAATTTACATAGATATTCCTGAAGGTTATACACACATATATATAGACACAAATACACTATTGCATAAGTTTTTTTTATACTTTCTAGTCGTCCTGTGTAATTTTTCAAGTTCTACAACATAGTGTTTATTTTGATTAATAAAAATAATATTTTTGATGTGTTTACGTTAATAGCGGATTTGTTCGATCCCACGTTCAATTGATAATAATATTATCTGTGTTATTATTAGAATATACGTTTATTAATCAGCAGTAATTCAATATATTTATTTTGAATTTACATTTAATCCACTATAAATTATAATAACAATTGTAACATTGTTGTCATTATTAATTACTCGATCAAAATATGTTGAGCAACCGGTGCTTAATTGTAGCCGTCCGGTCGTTAAAATACAGTTATTTACCTGTAATTTGTTTATTTTTTGCTATTATTATGAAAATATACTTGTCTATATATTTACGTATATATATGTATCAAGGTAAGAGTGTGCATACATGACATGTATATTATAACAGTGGAGGCGGGAAGTGTTTCTTACTCGAATCACGGATTTCGTAGTATCACCCATCAAAATCATTTAAGGTACGGTTTCTCTTGCGCGATCGCGAACGCGATCGATGAACTAAGATCGCGTTTGCATCGTCTTGGTTTATTCTGTAAGATTTTATGTCGCGATCGAGAGTAATTTATATCTCATCATTCAGTCGTACTTAATATTTTGATATGCGAAGTACTCTAGTGAACAGTGTAAACGAACATACTATGCGTTTTTAAATTATAATGGATACATCCAGTGGTGTAAATTCAATTTTGCTCTGGGGGGGGGGTTGTAACAAAACTTAAAGTCTGTACAACTTTTTTTATTTTGCTAACTTTTTTAGTTACAGAATTATAACAATAAGAATAATAAATAACAATGAAGAATAATAACAATTAATATTAATGATAATAATAATAATAATAATAATAATAATCAATACTAACAATAATTATTATTGTCTCACAATTCGGTATACAATTGCTACATATAATACTCGTTGTCGAGTTTACACATTTTTACACGACATAGATTACTAAGTATTACTCACTACTAAACAGAGATATTAGTGTTCGTACTGGGCTCTCACGTACTGTGGGCGGACACTGGTCGGCTGGTGGCTCGTTACACTCGGACGGCGACGGCTCACACTCTCTTCAACGGTACGGAACACTGTGTTGCTGTTCACGGGGTAATGTGAGTACTTGGGACAACTATGGATTAGGCAATACGTATGACACGATGATTACTTTGAATCAGTCGTGCCCATATGCATAATCGATAGCGCGTCCAGGTGCAGGGGAATGTGTTGAACGCAGATTTCGTGACCATTATATGTGTGATATTTCCTTATGTCAACAATAGAAGTGTCTAATATCTGTATAGCAATCGGTGGTATATATGCGGGTTCCTAAATGGTCGGCTCATCGCGCGCTACCTGGTCTAATGAGTTTCGATGATAATATTTGATCAGCCGGTTTTGACGCCTTGAGGGCGATATTAGAATGTACGCTATACTCAGGAATATGTTGTCTCGTTACAGGGTTAACAAAAATAATCGTTATCTTTTTTTTTTCGTTGCACAGATAAATGAATCGCTTATTACAGAAACCCCATAAATGACAAAAATTTTAAAACGACTTTTTTTTTATTTTCTTGTATTCTATTAGTAGACGCATCGATTTGTGCAGAACCCTCATATGTGCGTCTTATTTATGCGCCTAATCACGTCTTTGGAATAATATGTTTAGAGCAAAAACCCTACAAGTGACATCGCATAGGGGATTTCTGCACTAAAATAATCATATTATCGTTTTTCTTCAAATACAATTTATTTATAAATGTAATGCATTTGTAGTTGTAAACAGGTTTTTAAGCACGTGCACTTATAATACTTAGTTATTTTCGTTTACGATAGAGGCAACACAATATTTCGCCCTTCCTGTTATTATGCATTAATATAATAATATTTAGACGATACGCACTAAATATTTGAATGACATATATTAATTTAGCTGTTTAGTTTATTGATTTTCGGTTATTTTTTTTTTCATTTACTGTGTCTTAAAATGTCGAGTGAATCTGAATCTAATGAAGATATTCTAAATAAAAGAAGAAAAGGTGTTGTCCGTCCACAAACTTACAAACGAAACATCATTAAGGAATCCCGAACTCACGGAAAGGAATATATAAATTATAAAGGTAGGAAAATTTGTCAAAAAACTCCTCATGAAATAAAATGCAAATGCCCTGCTAAATGTTTTAAGTTTATCACAAAAGAAGTGTTGAGTGATATTTGGACAACATTTTACTCAATGGAAAATAAAAATAGTCAGGACACTTATCTACAATCGTTGATAGAAAAAAAGAAAATTAAACGTCGTACAAAATCTAAAATGTTAACACCAACTACAGAAAATCGTAATGAGACAAACAATAGGGTCGTAGATGAGATAGACGACGAGCAATTGGAGTGTGATGATCAGAACGTTCAGAAAAATAATTTTAAACAACAGAACTCTTATGTTTATAAACTTCGGGTCAATGGTGAGTTTTTCACGGTTTGTAAGAATGTTTTTATCGCTACACATGGTATCACAGCAGATCGAGTTCGTAGACTTACTTTTCTTCTTTCAAATAATAAAATGCCAGAAGACAAACGTGGAAAAAATATTAGTGGAAACGCTATACCCGGTGACATTTGTGTTAAAATTCATCAACACATCAATCGGTTCAGTGTTAAAAATACCCATTATGGAGGAAAACCTAAAAAGTATTTAGATGCACGATTGAACATCGTAAAAATGCATCAAATATTTGTGAAAGATTACCCAGATTTAGCATTCAAAGTGAAATACAACTTCTATTATAAATATTTCAAAGAAAATTTTAATTATACCTTTGGTCGACCACAAGTAGATGTGTGTAGCCAGTGCGAAAGTTTAAACACGAAAATAAGAGATCCAGCTTTAAGTGAGAGTGCTAAACGGGGTGCAGCTGGTGAGCTTATATTACACAAAAGAAGAGCCAAAAATTTTTATACCAAGTTAAATACTGCCAAAGAAAATAAAGATGATAACACGGTCGTTTTATGTTTTGATTATATGTCAAACTTACCCTTACCAAACATACCTGTTCAAGAGGTGTTTTATATGCGTCAGTTATGGGTAAATATTTTTTGTATACATGACGTAAAAACAAATCAGGCAAAAATGTATATGTACCATGAAGGAGAAGCTAGTAAGTCTCCGAATGAGGTTTGTTCTTTTCTTCTACATTATTTTGAAAACTGTATCCCCGACAACATAAAGAATATTATTCTATTTAGTGATGGGGCAGCTGGGCAGAACAAAAACCATACAATAGTGAGGTTTCTTATGAATTTGTGCGATCGAGGAAAGTTTGAGGCCATCACTCATTTTTTTCCAGTTCGCGGCCACTCGTTTTTGCCATGTGATAGGGATTTTGGTTCCATAAAAAGGCTTTTAAGAAAAACAGATCGTATCTATACACCACAGCAATACGCTCAACTTATCATAGAGGCTAGCAGGTGCAGTCGTTTTTCCGTTCACGAAGTGCAAACAAACGAAATTCTGAGATTTAAAAACTGGTGGCCATTTTCATACAAGAAAACAGTAAAATCAGACGAAACTTCAAGAAGAGGAATTCATAAGGACGACCGAATTACATTCAAAATATCTTCATACAAACAATTTATTTTCAGACATCGCTTACCTGGAAAAGTAGAAGTCAAGACTTTCAATAATGGTCTCTCTTCATCTACGTTTACTTTTAGAAAAACCAATCAATCTCCTGACTTACCAACTACCAAAGCCTACCCTACTGGGAAAGTTCCAATAAACAAAAAAAAATTGAAGACTTGAAAAAGCTCTCGGAATATACTATAGACTATTCAGATTTCTATAACATTATTTTGAGCTGGCCAACATTAACTCAGGAGGAAGAAATGGACGAATCAGAATATGAAGAACAGTAATAATAAATTAAAACATTTTAATTTGCGTAAAATATATTTTTTTGATATCTTAAACATCTATTTGTAATAATTTAATTTTTAATAGTTTGTTAAAAGTCTACTTTGTTAATTTTTCCTCAAATTAAACTTATTATTACATTAAAAGTAGAAAATTATTGTTATAAATGTATTTTATTGCAGAAACACCATAACTGCAAAGGGA
This sequence comes from Sipha flava, assembly GCF_003268045.1. Lineage (NCBI taxonomy): Eukaryota > Metazoa > Arthropoda > Insecta > Hemiptera > Aphididae > Sipha > Sipha flava. Next base: position 2,156,097 of record NW_020271726.1, read on the forward strand.
AAGGGTTTAAATTCACCCTTTCCTTTTAACTTTGGTGAGCATATGATTATATGAGTATGTTCGATGTTATGTATAGAACCTTTCTCTACTTCCAGAAATGAAAAAACAATTTTTTTTAGGAAAATGCGAAGTTTTTATTAATTTCTCGAAAGCTTAAATTTCTGTACTTAAGGGGTTTCTGAAATAAGTGATTCAAATAAGATAAATAACTGCTATAAATAGATATTATTTTACACAGCTTTTTTACTAATATACAGTTTACTTTTATATTACCGTGATTTGCTAGTCTAAATAAATCTTATTCATATCGTAGTACCTCCAATGGGAGGCCTCCACAATCTGTTTAATCTGTTATTTTATTTTTATTTTAGCTTATTCTTTATCATAAATTATTCTTATTGTTCTCTTTGAAACAGATTGAATTAAACAAAATAAAAACAAAAAAAAAAAACTTTTACTTTACAGTATATTAATAGCTATTGGAATATAAAAACAGCATAGTTAACAAAACTTTTCAAACACTTATCAATATAATTATTTAATTATCATAATATTTGTATAGTTGTATATTTTAAGTTAAAAGCGTAATAATGAAACTACGAATATATTACACCTTATCAATAATAAAACAATTTTTTTTTTTGGCCCTGGAGGGGGTTTGAACCCGGACCCCCCCCCCCCCCCCCCCCCCCCCCCCCCCCGTATGTACGCCACTGGATACAACTGACCATGAAAATATATTGAATATTCTTTTTGAAGAAGAATATGATGATGACGTTTTGCTCCTGTATTTTTCAGAAGAAAAAAGAAAAGGCCATGATCAATTATTTACAAAAAGAAGTACAGTAGGTTATTATGAAATACTAATCAACGGTCATTTGAAAAATAATGAAATCAAATTTAGAGAATTTTTTAGAATAAATCGTAATCAGTTTGATTTTATTTTAAATTTAATAAGATACGACCTAGTGTTAAATCCTACTTTTTTTATAAGGAAACCAATAACACCAGAGGAACCAGCAGTCATTCATTAATGAATGTCATATCACAATTATTTTTCAAAATAACAAATTAATTATGACACGAACACGATTTGACTGCTTTTGAAGCAGTCAGTTTGCGTTCGCGCCGCGATCGAATTTAGATGGCCGACCGTGATCGCGCAAGGAAAACTAACTATATTTAATTTACATTGTATCAGTAGTCGCGCGATCTTAGATCGGATCGCGTTCACGATCATGCTAGGAAAACCGTACCTTTACACTACCTACATAATTTTAAACGGCCCCACGAATTCACTGTATTCGCGTGTATAAATGTGTATATTTATAATTTATAAGTTATATTTCTGTATTTCATATTTCAAATTATTATTATAATGTGTTCAATGTAAAAGTATTTTACCATAGTAATTATTTTCTTGGTTTTCTTTTTTCAAAGACCACCCACCCCTATTTTTTCATGAATCACGTGATTCAAATATAACTCCTTCGCGCCACCACTGAATTATAATTTACGCACGTAGAAAGCTAGTACCTTCGAGTTAATAATTTTTTTGTCAATCGTCTAATAATTGAACTTTTTAATTTTCATTACACACACAGATTCGTGGCTAATTGAAAATTTAGATCTTACGCGGAATTTTTTATTTTTATTTTTATGTAATATTATTTTTTCATTTTAGTTTATGCATATGTAAACATTATTATTCCGTCATGATGTATTAAACATGTTGAAATGCTATTTTCATGGTCTAAACCAGGGGTTTCCAACCCCGCGTACCACTAGTGGTACCAATTAAGTTTTAGAATTAAGATGGTACGCGTATTGATTATAAAAGTGTCTGATGGTACTCGATGATAGAAAGGTTGGGAACCCCTGGTTTAAATAGTCTTTTTCAACCATTTTAAATTTAATTTTTTTTTAATTTTCAATCAAAATTGAAAAACCTTAATTTGGTCGATAAACAATTAGTGGTATTATTCACGGTAAAAGAAACGTGTGATCCCTTTTGAATTGTGTTGGGTTGGTGCTTGAATTCGGTGATTTCAGTATACTTTCACGGTATAGAGTAAAATATAGTAATAGTTGTATTATTATTTATATATCAGAAAAAAAAATACGTTTTGTATAATTTAGATTTTTTTTTAATATTCGATAGTGGTCGAAAATGATGATGGTACTATGGCTCATGAAATTGTTCGTTTTAATTTATAATTTCAGAACGCGTAAGAATAAAATGTTTACCTGCGTGTCGTTATTATCATAATGTTCGATTGACCTGATACATTGGACACGGTCCCTACCGCAGAGCGTGCAAGTAATATAACAATATAACTATGTAGAAATATACCATGAGCGCCATTCATACGTGAATATTATTTTTAATCATATGTTGATGTCGAAAAATCGTCACAAATCGGTGCGAAAAGTCGTCGATTGAAATTCCGCTATCTGTCGTCTACGGACCAAAAATATTTCAGTATTATTCTCGAGGGACTTTTGGCGACGTGTTTATAGTATGTATGGATATGCACGTGAATGTATATATTATAAACACTTTGTCAGTTAACCGTTGCGTAATGAATTACAATGCACGTTATGCGTGTATATGTACTATTGGATAACGATTAATTATACGGTGTGGACGTTGATGGTTGTTTTAATGTTTGCGCACCCGTGCCGAAGCATGAGTTATCGTAATTTCTCATCTTGTAATAACAACAATAATAATAGTAATATTAATAATTGGACCAAAGACAATCGTTCGCGGAAACGTTTTCCAATTATTATACATATACTATTAACTTATCGTTATTGATTGCAGTAGAAACTCGAATCAATCTTCGCTGTCGGGACTATGACGGTTAATCGAATAGAGCAGCGGTTCTTAACCTGTGGTCCGCGGCCCTCTAGGGGTTCACGATACTCATATCGGGGGTCCGCGGCAGTCCTAAAACATAACATATGTACATCAATACATGACATGAGTGCATTATTATAATATTGTTGGATTAATATTATTATTATTATTTTTTTATATATATATTTTATCATTATACGATGTTATAAAACTTGTGTATCAACCATCGTATTAAGCTAATAAAAATTATATTTTAAGAATATTAAAAAAAGAAATTAAAACTAAAATATTTTAAAAACTTAACTGAAAAATTAAGTAAAATAAGAATAATTATTTATATGTATGTTTTGTTATGTCTATTAGTGTAATTTATTATATAAAATATTTATTTTAATTTTGGTTTTAATAACATGAGATGTTTTGTGTAAAAAAAAATATTAAACAAAAAAATTAATAATGGGGTCCGCAATTTCTAAAAATCTTTCATCAGGAGTCCGTGAACTACAAAAGGTTAAGAACCGCTGGAATAGAGAAAAGAGTTAACAGAAATGTTTCAATAAACTTTTTGTACAACAAGTGTATTTTCAAAAACAAATAATACACATACATTCCATAAATTAAATACCCCAAACTAAACACTATTAAACCAAAACAAATCAAACATTTTAAACAAAATAGTTTGTTATTTTATTTTATTTTCTTTTTTTTTTATGATCGAGCTTTTTTAGCTGCAATATTTCATAATTGACGTATACGTAAGACCTAGTTGCTCGTCATTTATTGTCATTTAAATCAAAAATAATTTAATTTGTTCGTTTACGTCGCGTTTATCGCATACGTTGGATATTAGAAAAAAAATGTAAACGCTTAGTAGTCACCACAATTAATTCATCGGTATCGCCTCATTAACGATGGCGATGAAGGTTAATTGAGTTTCAATTGTATATTCATAAGAATATTATTATTTTATTTTCTACCACTTATGGCGCTTTATTAAAGCGGATCGACCCGTACGAAAAATAACAGATGAGAAGGTGATATATATTGTTTTACCGCTGCAGGTTGCTCGGAGACAGCGATACACGTCGCTAAACGATGGTAAACGCATACGAGACGTGTAGGTAGATGGTCACTGTATTTCGTATTGAATTTATCGTGACTCGTGTGGCGTTTAGCCACGGGGTTACGTCAGTGGAACCCGATGTTGTCGAGGTCATCGGCTGATGTCAAAACACACTTGTCTTTGGTCACATTGCTACCGCTGCGTACCGGTTTTAGAGGAGCTTCCCGATGTCATTCACCCGCGATAAGGTCAGGCACATAATTTAGGAGAGAGGAACTGTCTCCTCCCCCAAAGACCATATTGTAAAAATCACAAATTAAAGTATAGATTATTTAAACACTAATTACTTTTAAGAAGTTGTCCCCCATCCTAAATAACCACCTATAAACGCGGTGCTGAATGAATACGTAAAAGAGGAGATCACGATCTTTTAGAATATCTAGAACAAGATAACGCAGCACTGGAGGAGCGATTTTTCAAACTCAAAAGGCACATTTATTACGGATAGTATGTTACCCGGTTTGTACCACAGTTTGAAATATATCTAATTTATTGTAAATATACTTTTCACCTTAGCTGATCCTTTATAGCTCCGAACAATAATTGTTTTTTTCTTATGATAATGGATGTAGAGCGATTGCACTGCTTTAAATTCATCCCTTTTTTAGATATTCCGTAGACACAAGACATAACTTATCAAAATTCTATAGAATTATCGATAATATTATGCGAATCTATGGGACCATTATTATTATTATTATTATTATTATTCCCAGTGCTGTCGTTGGCAACTGAGCTTCACTCCACTAGGATCGCAGTCTATGGATTAACATCATAAATATATATTTGTAATATTTATATAACATGAATAATATAAATATACTATGCAGAGGTTTATAGAAAAATATATCACGTAATCTCTTACTGTCCAATTGTGATGAGTATCGAAAAAAGAAATTTTAGTTCGTGTAAACGAAATAAAATTAGATAAAGAATAAGGAAAAAACACTGGAGGATTCGGCTGGGTATTTCACTCATAGTATGATTTATAATCGAATATATCAATTATCTATTATATTAGGATTTCCTTTTTTTTTTCGTTGACTCGACTATATTCCTGATTTTATTTATGGGGAACCAACCGTAATTCATGTTTAAATTCGAAAAGTTCAGAATAGGTTGTGACTATGTGCAAATTAGACAGTAAAAACACATAAGGTCTTAAATGTGCGTGTCATTCCCAGAGGCGACTTAAACGCTGAAGCGACTTCGTGGACCGATTTATTCAACCAAATCCATATATTACTCAATTGTTTAGGATATCATTGCAGCATTGACGTAAGACGAATGCCGAATTTTGATTTGTCGAAAGATCTCCTTGTGTCCATTTGTGCTGACTACGCCGGATCTCACTGATAGCATTACAGTAATGAAAAAAAAAGAATATTAATCTAAGCTGATCAGTGGCGTAACTTCAAAATTTGAGCCCGGGAGCGAAATTTTCAACGGGCCCCCCATTGTCCAGGCATATATATTAAGAAGATCCGAGGGAGTTTATTCACCTTACTAAAATTACTAAATAAAAATTTTTTTAAATATTCTTGCATATTATTTTATTAAATACACATTTTATCATTTTATAATCATTTAATTAATAATGGATATTTATTATTAATTTAATACTTTATATTATGTACATACAAAAAAAATTAGTAAACAGTTGTAACAAATAACAATTAAAATAAATATAAAACTCAAAACTTAAAACATTTTTCTGGACTTCTTATTTGCCAAAGTAGAAATAATACCTGACGTATTAATTTCTTTTGCAATTTTCTTTTCTATTGATATTATAGCTAAACTTGACAAACGAATTTGAGACATCGTGCTTCGAAGATAATTTTTAATTATTTTGAGTTTTGAAAAACTTCTTTCTGCGCTTGCCACCGTCACTGGTATTGTCAAAAAAAGAAAACAAGCTGTACATAAATCTGGAAAACTTGCCGCTATTAAATAATTGTCTACAATTATAAATTTTGCCAAGTCATGTACAGAATTTAATTTTGAAATTTGATTTTCAAACGAACGTTTCAATTGAATAATTTGGATGGCCAAATCTATAGTTAAATCGTTTTCATAATTGTTTACTAAAGAGGTACAGTCGTTGCCAGATAAATTGAGACAGCGGCGGCGGCGCTTTTCATTAAGTGTAGCCCAAACTAGTCGCTGATAATGTGGTGCAAAGGTCTTACAGTTAGCTACGACGCGCGCAGTTACCAGTTCGAACCCGGCTTAGTGCAAAAAATTGTCTGCAGAATTTTCTGTTCTCTCTCCCGTTCTGGTTGCCCTACACTGCTAAAAACAACTAACCTAACCCGGTGTGTTTTGACCGCGCAAGCACTTCAGTCGTATCAACAATATTTGTTTATAATAATGCATATAGATGTTGTTATTATTTCATCATATTATTAATATTATGTGTTATTATTATATTAATTATATTATTTTACAATTTCTACTTTTTGTTCTTAAATAAAAAATTATTATCAGAATATATGATTTGAAATTAATATCGTAAAATATTTTTTGTAACAATAGTTGGTTTATTGATATATTTTCAGTAATAATATTGAAATACGGAGGACCACTGGTTTTCCGTTATCGCGCCGCCGCCGCCGTCTCAATTTATCTGGCAACGACTGTAGTTGAATGTTTAAGTTCATTTTCATTCATTGAACATATATTAATTGGTATTATTGAAGCAAAACGTTTTATTACTTGGTTCATACCATTAAAACGGTGTTCGAGTTGTTTGATAATTATGTCCAGAGTACGAAAGTAAATTTGTGTTTTAAAATATTGTTCAGCATCAAGGAGACGTTTATCGTTACTTAATTCATCAAAACATTTAGTTGTTTTTCTTTTTCTTATTTTAGTGAACGTTGGCTCAACTCCCCACGGAATTGCTATTTGTTTAGCTTCCTCGAACACTTCGTCAAATTTATCACGCATTCTTTTTATTTTATTTAAGGCTGTTTGAAGCAGTTAAAAAGCTTTAAGTAAGTCTATATCCGATTTTTGTAGCAATAGTGATACAATTTGTAATGAGTTAAGAATTTTGGTTTCGATGACAATTATTAAAATTACATTAAACTTTTGAAAATAGTTTTGAAGACCTGACGATTTATCCTTTTCATCTTTATTTCTACCCATAAGTGAAATATATGCTAAAAGTTTTAAAATATCTACGTAAAGCAAACTAAGCGCTTTTAAACAATTATTTCGTGAAGACCATCGAGTTGTACATAGTCTTTTGAGTGAAATAGACATATAATTCACTGATTTTAAGTGTGCCCCCCTCTTAATACTATTTGCAAAATATGAATAAAGGCATTCAAGTTTTTCGTAAAAATTTTGAATTTCATTAATATTTTTTACCGAGTCATTAATTACAAGATTTAAATTGTGAGCGGCGCAATGTACGTATAATGCAAGTGGCTGAGTGTGTATGATACGTGCTTGTAATCCACTATAAACACCACTCATGTTAGCAGCTCCATCAAATCCAATCCCTCTTAACTTTTTAAAATCAATTTTATTTTTTTCAAAATTATTGTATAGTTGCTGTTCCATTTCACTACTCGTTTGGCCCTCCATAATTTCAAACCCAATGAAACTTTCATATATTACTATATCAACTGGTTTATTTTCTTTATCATACATCACATTTACATAACGAAATATATGGCTTTGTTGATCGATTTTGGATATGTTTTGTGTAGAGTCAGAAATATAGCTGAAAAACGGAGCTTTTCTTATTTCTAGTAAAATATAAAATATAAAATTTAACTTTATCTCCTAGTGCTGTAATTATTTCATTCTGAATTTCCAGACTTAAATATTTTGTGGTTCCTTTAGGTCTTTGGAGTAATTCTGTAAGTACCGGGTCGTATTTACCTAACAATTCGATTATCGCTGAAAATTTACCTTTGCTTTCTGTCTCATTATTTTCTCTGTGGCCACGAAATGGAATATCTTCAGTTGCGAGTGTCAACGTTGTAGTTATAATTCTATCCAATACCAGTTTCCAATAATTTGCTTCATCTCTGATTTGATTTTCTTGATTTCCGTTGATTGTGTTATGATTTTGAAACAGGCACGTAGCTAAGGGGTGGCCTGAGGTGGCCCGGCCACCCAAAATATTTACAGGCCATCCTTATGGCCACCCCATTACATTGAAATATTATTCAAATACCCAAGGCTCAAATAATTGGGTTAAAAAATTAAATATATTTTAAAATTTCTATTATCATATTTGTTATTTTTACATAATTGTCTTTCCGAACATAGTGTGACCATAGTGGTCAGATTACCAGGATATCAGAATTCAGAATAGAAGTCGTTCATTCATACCCGTCGTATTCGTCGACGACAGTAATGCATCTTTATTAATTATTATTATAAAGTCGCAAGAACTCGCATGTATTCCTATTCCAGTAAATCGGCATTTCCAATCGCGGCATGACTTGTTAGTGGGTGCCTTATAATCTATAAATATAAATTTAATCGCCGAGGTCTAATTAACTATAACAAATAATAATATAGTATATATGATATATAGTATTTTATTACAACAGTTATCAGCGAATGAGTATGTGACCCGCATAATATTATTATTCACTTTTAATTTAAACATGTAATGTTGAAAAGTAACAATAATATTGTGTCTCTATAATTCTGTACTATTTTCTTCATTACCTAGCAATACAGCTATTATTCAGTTGACGTTTGAAGACTTGTAGTTGTGGTTGTCGCGAATTGTGATCCATGTACAGTGTATTAATTTAATAACTAATAATAGTATTTATAACTAATATAATGCACTTATATCTACTCATAGTTATTTATTTTAAATTGTACGTAATTTTAAATTTTTTGCCATGAAAAGACAAATAACAATGCAAAATTATTTTTCTACTAAGAAACTTAACAACGAGAACAAAAGTGTGGATTCTTCAGACATTATTATTCAAGGACAAGATGATATAACCAACAATCCAGGTAATAATTACGACACTACTAGTAGTACGGATAGTTATAACAATAGCGATTCAGAATTAAATATCGGCGATTTAATTAAAGAACCGGAGCCGAATACCAAAATTAGTGTTGCTAGTGTTTTAAAAAAATGTCCGGGACCTTCAGATATTTCTTAAAATTTGAACAATGAACCTACACAACCAAATTTAACATTTTATCCGAAAACTAAGTATGGTGATCGTTGGCGTCATTTTTCAAAACAATGGTTCAAATTATTTGCTTGGCTCGAATATAGTATTTTAGAAGACGCTGTCTATTGTTTTCCATGTAGAATGTTTTCAAAGCACTTTGACAATCAAACAACATTTATCAGTTTAGGATTTAAAAATTGGAAAATGGCGACTTTCAGTGATAGTGGTTTAAAAAAACATGATAAAAGTCAAGACCATAAAAATTGTTATGTAATGTGGGTATCTTATAAAAACATGAAAACCAAAAGTATTCCATCTGTTTCTGTTCAAATTAATGAGGGTCATTTGAAACTTATAAAAGAAAATAGAAAATACATTAAACGCATTGCTAGCGTTTTATTATATACCGGAACACAGTGTATAGCACAACGTGGTGATGACGAAAGCGTAAAAAGTTTAAACCGTGGTAATTTTTTGGAACTTCTTCATTTAATAGATGAACAGTGTGAAGTTGTAGGCCAAGATGTTCCCAAAAATGCCAAATATACCAGTCCTCAAATCCAAAATGAAATGATCAGTATTTTCAATCAAATAATTTTGGAAAAAATTAGCTTTGAACTACAAAGTTGTAATTATTTTGCTCTTATAGTTGACGAAACGAAAGATATAAGCAAGATAGAACAGTTATCAGTAGTAGTACGTTATTATATTCAAGGTTAAATACATGAAAGGTTCATGGGCTTTAAACCTGCTAAACAATTAAATGCGTCTTCCTTATTAAATTATATAAAAGAAATACTACAAAAATATTCAGTAGATCTACAAAAATGTGTGGCACAAACTTACGACGGAGCAGCAGTAATGAGCGGTAGATTAAATGGTATTCAAAAATTATTTCGTGACGAAGTTCCGCAAGCTATATATGTGCATTGTTATAACCAGGGCTCGGGAGTTAAAGCATTTGCTTATTTTTATGGATTAACTTAAAATGTAGCAGAGTGTTATAGAAGTGTATGTCAAGTTATAACACGTACAATTATGAAATTTGAAAGTGCCTTTTTTTGTTTTTTTTCAGCGATTTTTCAAAAAAAAGCTTATTTCCAGCTTTTCTGATTATTTTTGCTTATTTGACCAGTTTTTTTTACATTTTTATAGTTTTCTCCTGTAAAGTCGTTTTTGATAGAATTAAAATTTAAAAATAAATCTCATCTTATCTACGTTGTCACGTAGTTCGTCGCCGTCCAAGGCATTGGTGTATGGTTAACAAAGATATTCCAACGTTGAAAATAGAACATCAAGAACAAAGATAACAGTTTACATTTTATTTTTCAGAAAAATACCTTAGAAAACCCATAAAATCCTTAAAGTCTTGAAAGTGTAGATTTACTTAGATTTTTTAGTTAGAATTTTATAGTTTTTTTTTTTTTTTTTAATAAATATTTTTGCTTAATTTCAAATTTTTTAAATGCTTATTTTAGTGCTTATAATGATGTTTTTAAGCGCTTTTTTAAGTGTTTATATTTATGATTTTAAGTGCTATAAGACCCGAGACTTGGTTATAACTATAAACTAAATTTAGTTATTGCCGACATATGTAAAAATATTAGTGATGTAAAATTATTTTTTGATTTGGTTGAAGAGATATATGTTTTTGTATCAGGTTCGGCAGTTCATTCGCTTTTTATTGACATTCAAAAAAAAATTAACTTACATTCAGTTGTAGAATTGAAAAAAATTTGTCTAACCAGATGGACAGCACAAGTTTTTGCAACTTTGAGTCTTAAAAAAGTTCTAAGTCCATTATTAATTTTACTCCATAAATTAATTAGCGATAAAGGAGATCGTTCAGTTACCGCTAAAGGTCTTTTACATCAAATAGATTTTATATTTGTATTAAATTTGGTAGTATTTTCTAACATACTAACTATGTTCAAAAAAGTTAGTGATTTTTTACAAGGCGTTATTGCCGAAATGGCAGAAAGTATGGTATTAATAAAATCGTTAATTATGACGCTTACAAATATGAGAAATGATTCAAATGATTGTCTTAACGAATGTGATGGATCAATTAATTATATATATTTTGAAAAAATGTACGAAGAAGCTTTATATATTTGTAGAGAAAATAATATACCATTACCCAGTGAACAAATCCAAAAAATAAGAAAAAAGCGTGTTCCTCAAAAGTTTAAATCATTTTTTATTGATGAAAACATATCATTAGAAAATGAACAAGCTCAATCAAAAAATGATTTTCGTACAAAATTATTTTTGCCAATTTTAGACAAAATTATTAATGAGTTAGAAAATCGATTTTCCATTAATTCCAGTATTTTGTATGCTATTGATTATCTACATCCAAAAAATGCCAATTTTCTGAGCTTTGATGACCTAAAACCTTTAGCCCAACATTATAAATTGGATACAAAATTACTAAAATCAGAACTTAAAATAATACCAAACACAATAAAAATTTACCAAAAAGAAAATCAAATAAAAATCACAAATATTATGAATTTGTTGATTTATTGGAAAAATATAAAATTGTTTTTAATGAAACATACAAGATGGTTATAATCTCTATTACAATTCCGGTATCAAGTGCAGGGTGCGAAAGGACTTTTTCTTGCCTAAGTAGACTTAAAACATACATGCGAAATAAAATGACGGACGAACGCCTATCAAATTTATCTATGATGAGCATCGAAAAGAAGATAGCAAAATCTCTGGACTTGGAAGAAGTTGTAGATAAATTTGCTATAAATCATTATAATCGAAAAATTATTTTAGTATAGACTATTTTTTTAAATTGTATTTATTTTAACATATATTTTATGTATATATTTATTATTCATATACATTATAATCATTATATATAAATTTTATATAATATTAAGATAAAAAATTATCTAATTTATTTGTTTATCAAATTTAGTTCTTTTTGTACCTAATTACATTAATTATTATATTCAGAAATTACAATTTTATTATATTATAAACAATATACCTATACATAAACATAATTCTATAAGTGTCTAATGTGGGGCCGTGGAGGGAAGTAAAACTGTTGGCCACTCAAGAAAAATATTGGCCATAACTGTGCCACCCTAATTATTTAATCCTAGCTACGTGCCTGTTTTGAAATGAATAAAAAGCCATGCATGCCATTTTATGAGGTATAGATTTTTCATGTCTTTCAATTCCTCGTGATGTATGGGCCCAATCATTAAATTCTCGTATCCATTCTTGGTGCTTAATATTATTGTCTCCAAAAAGCCAACAAGGTTGGCAGTAACATTTTTGAAGCTCCAGTGAATAACAAAGCCACGATTGTGAAATACGCAGTCCAGCTTTTGATACGGTGAAATAAAATGATTCGTCAAAACATCATCCACCCGCGTTACGACTGAAAGGACTACTTGGTCTACAAGAACCATGTTCATCAATAAATTGTTTGTCTTCTATTATTATTTATTATTAGGGCTCGGATTTTAAAGCATAATAAATAACAAAAAAAGCACAAAATTGTTTAAAAAAAAGCAAAAATGAAGCATATTTATTTTTAAAAAAAGCAAAAAAAAGCTCGACTAAAAATTAACACGAATTAGTTATAATTTTATAAAAGAATTTACTACCATGTATTTGGTAAGATTTTCAGAAGTGAAACTGACTCTATTGTCTGACAGGATGTTTTTATACATCGAAAACGAACGCTCTACATCCACTGAAGTGATCGGTGCATACTTCATGCAAGAGGTTTCGTTTAAATCAAACCCATGATAAATAATTTCATCTGATGAAACGCCACACAGTATAGTATTAATGTCCAGTAATTGTTTCCAGCCTTTGTATTTAAAAAGAACACGATTTAGTTTACCAGAAATAGCAGTTGCAATATCTCCATGAGTTTCATTTAACTTTTTTTCTGCATCTAAGACGATATTTATACATGTTGTCAACGATTTGCCTAAAATTATACATATAATTTAGTATTATGATGTTAAATTGTTTAAATACTTTGTTAAAAGTTACCTTTTCCCTCTAATGTTGTAATAATATCTGGTAGAAATCCAAAGTTGGTTGAAATATACACAATATTTGATTGAAGAGATACATTTTGAAATAGTTGTTTCACTATCTTAACACATTGAGATTCTTCTTCGAAGTCTTCAATTACACTTTTTATTTCATTAAAATTTTTGCAATAATACTGGACAGCTTTTATCCATGTACCCCATCTGGTCGTTATTGGTCTTGGTGGATTTGGCAATTCAGGGCATTTCTCATTAAAGATTGCTGTACGTTTGGGACATTTTAAAAACGTTTTTTTTATTCCTCCAATCAACTGATCTACATCTTGGTAGTGTGCACGTACTTCTTCGCAAACATTGTGTAATGCATGTGCCAAGCAAGTCACATGTATGAGTTTTGGGTAAAGCGCTTTTATACAATCACCAGCTTTTTTCATATAAGGCGCCGCATCTGAGACAAATAGCAAAACATCGTTATGTTTTACACCATTTCCCCACAAAATATGCATAGCTTTATCGAATAGTTGGAATATTGTACTATGATTCACTTTCTCCAAGTATTCTGTGTGAATAACGTACATATTACTTGGATTTTGTGGTTGTAATGTGCCCACTATTACATTTGCAACATTACGACGTACAGAGTCCGTAGTCTCATCAATAGACACCCATATTTTTTGGTCTGTTATTGTATCACGAATTTTCGCCAATGTATTTTCATAGCATGAATTAAAATATCCTTTACGTAATGTCGACTCGTCAGGAATAGTTTTTTTGCAATATTTTGTTAAAAATTCACGAAAATGTTTATTATTTAGTTTATTCATTGGAATATTTGCAGCTACCAATGTTGAACATAAATCGGCATTAAAATCTGATTGACTACTAAACTGTTGTAAAAATGGTTGAAGTAATGCAGACTTCTCATTTTCGTGTCTTTTAACAGCTTGAACATGTTTTTCTCTCCGTACATGCTGTTGTATATTATATTTTTTTTCATGTGACACTTTTGTTTCACAAAGTTTGCAATATAAAATCGATCCATCTGTTTGAAAAATTTCTTCACCAAATTCTAACACTAATTGTTTTAAAAATGCATTCGTTTTGACTTTTGGCATTTTAATAAATTACAACACTATAAAGCACTATAAAACTTAAATTTTAAACACGTCTATATCGATGTTATACTAGTATTGAGCGTAGGTTCTACAAACTATATGCAATAGTCGATAAGCTATCGACCCATAAGCTATCTGTAGATCGATAATCTATACATTTAATGACGTTTCGCACTAATGGTACGGTCACGGTCATTATTGCGGGTTTTCACATTTCTTATTAAGTAAATAAACACTTTTCTTTTATTTTCATAGCATAACAAACAAATAAAAATTCCACAGCTTGAATAACTAAAAAAAGCAATAAAAAGCAAAAAAAGCATTTATACTAAAAAAAGCAAAAAAAAAGCAAAAATAAATTTGTTTATTTCGAATCAGATTAACGTGAAACGAATTTATGTATAAAAATTAGATTTCTATCTTAAATATATAAAAAGAAGCATTTGCTTTAAAATCCGATCCCTATTTATTATTATTTTATTATAATCAACGCCGGACGGCTTTTACAAAATTACAGACAAGAAGTACATAGATAACAGTAAAAAAAAAACATATACAATATATATAAGACGCGTAACTTAAACTAATTTAATATTAGAGAGAAGAAAAAGAATTAGTAAGTAAGTAAAACCAAAAAAAAAAACAATATGGTGTAAGTTATGTGAAAATGAAAAAATAAAAATAAAAAATGTGAGCCATCGTACTTCATGTGGCTTAGTAGTCTATATGATTATTTGCATTATGCATCATCCTTATAAGTGAGGCATTCCTGGAGAAGTTTGATTTATTGGTGGGTATATAAAAATTACACTGAAGCCTCTACATTTAGATGTCTCAGAATTGAATTTTGTATATAATTAGCTATATCAGAAGGATACTGTTTTGTGCAAATGATCTCCATATTTTTACTTAACAATATATCACAATCATCAGTATTGTTAATATTGTGACAAATATCGGTAACGTTATTTTTTTCAGAGTTTTCATGTAATATTTCAAAAACAGATGTAGTTATAGTAGGATTTTCCAAAGTAGATTCAACTGTTTTTTTGAAATAACTGTCTAATTTGGGCAGTTTACCATCTTTTAATTTTTGTTCTATTATTTTTTTGCGCTTTTATGCTCCACTTATATATAGGTTTACTCATTTTAAAATACAAATTTTAAAAAAAATTATACACTTGAATAACAAATATTCAATTAAAACAAAATACGGCTACACAAAAATAAAATCGAAATATATGCGATTGTCACCATCTGACCGACCGACTACTACAAACTTTACGAACAAACTAACAAATAAAGATTTCAAATAATATCAAAACGATAACGTAAACGTAATGATTAATGACATATGGTCGATTGATAGCCGGTCTATTAATAACTATATGTTAGGAATAAAATCCAACGTTTAACAGTAATGATAAAACTTTAAACCTCAAATTGTTTTTTCTGTAGTATCATACTCGTGAAAATTACGTAATACGTTGATATAATAATATTCATACCCATATGGACATTTATAAAAATAATGATAATGTATAACAATTTTGAATTATTAAAAAAAAAAATGATTTGTTTAATAGTATATTATAATAGAAAAATATAGGTAGTTTTAAATTTTTATTAATAATTAATAGGAAAAAAAATGTTATTTCTTTGGGCCCCTATACGAACGGCCCGGGTGCGACCGCAGTGCACCCTCTGATCCCTTTAAGTTACGCCACTGAAGCTGATTTGAATATTTGAATATAAATTTTGATAATTTTTACAAAGAAGTACAAAGTTTATTGCATATGCCTTATATTATTATCAGGGTTGAAAGTAGCAAAAAAGAATAGGGAGGCTCTAAACTACTCTCAGTGTTCTATATAGTTTACTAAGTAGTTAATTATAAATTGTTATGTATATTTTGAGGAGTTGTTAGTGAAAATTTTCCTCCACAAACTATTCATGTGCTGTAAAAATATATAAACTTTTAAATTACTTATTTATTGTTTTAAATAACAAATCGTAAATAATTTTTAATAAAATAAAAAAAAAATAATAAACTTATATATACGTATAGTATATAGTACATTACTAAGTAATTTAAAATCGCTCAATCGCTACCATGGTACCATTCTAAGCCGACTCATTCGATCACAATATAATACGCAATAATGCATGATTTTATAATTATGTCACTCTATTAATAAACTGTTTAAATTTCCATTTTGCCTTATGATACTCGTATATGCCACCGAACTGTTTTGATAGAAACATGCGAAAGAAACTCACGCTACTGTGATAATGAGCAATAAATACGAGTATAACCTCACGCAACGTATAATTGTAACTGTTGATGATTAAAGTAGGATTAAAATTATAATATTTTTCTCTTAGTAATTTCGGAAATTTTTTGAATTTAAAATTTTAATCAATTTCTTGGATAACAATGCTCAGAGAAAATATGCCCAACTACCTCCCACACTTTTAGATTCGACATTGCGTACAAGTACACTCAACTACATATCAATGCTGCATTTTTTACATTTGTTATATTTCGTGTACCACAGTAAATCTGGGTTTTAGACATAAAACAAATGTCAAATATAAAAATCTGATGCACGATAGGTGCTCGATTATATCCGAGGTATAAAATTTCATTTATTTCCTAAATAATAATTAAATTAATGTTAATTAAATAATTTATTCGAAAATTGTTTAAAAGCATAACAAGTATCCAATGTTGATTTATATTTCTTTTGATATGGAATGAAAGTAGCTATTCAGAAGTGCGATTTTTATAAATAAATTAAAGTAATAAATAGTTAAATAAAAATAAAATAAAGTCATAACAACAAATAATAGTTAATTACGGATGAATAAAGTTGTATACACGATACGCATGTAAAAAATTGTATGTACACTAATCGAAAATCATACTTGTTATATCAAGGTTAACTAATCAAATCCCAAAAATGTATATGTATCATATTAGTTCGTCTATAGTTAAATGTAATATTGAGGTCCCAGAAACGATTTAGAAACATATACTTAGCAAAAGTTTGCATATTATTTTAAAAATATTCAATTTTAAATATCCGAAAATGTTATAGAAACTTATTCATTACGGTGTTTTCTAATGTATTGCTCAAGTATAAAAGTATAACAGCTAACTCGAAGAAAATATTATTGTACGGTTATTGCAACTGGTCGTTTATCAATTACAGGATATGTTTTTACGAAAAAAAATATAAGATTTTACAGAGCTTCAATTTTCGTAACGTCCGTCATAACGAAACCAAAGCACACAAGTTATCCATATAGAACGTGAACCAGTGGCAGTTATTGATAAGCCACAAGGGGAGGGGATGAAAATATTTTGCATATACTTACAATTTGCTTACATATCCCATTTATTTTTTCTTATTGCTTGATAGATGAGAAGTAATTTTAAGTTCTATGGACTATATACCACAATGGCATAACATAAAAATATAGGTATCAACAATGATGTAAATTGTATAATACATATTGTATAATATTGTATTATACAGGCATATTATACATCATGTATCAAAAATAAAATATAAGTGGTATAAAAAAAAAAATCTGTGATAATTGATAAATGGTAGATAACAGTGATAAGTGATAACTAAAGACCGGATTTATATTCTCTCAAAGTACCTTAAATATGATGCTAATATTTTCTAAAAAACCTTCAAATATTCTTATTATATTCTTTTAAAAATCTTAAAAATATGTAAAAATATTCGTAATTATTCAAAAATAATCAACAAACGTCAATATATGGTTTAATATGCATTTTTAAAATTTTTTTTTTACAACATTCTTTTAATCATGAGGTATATACGTAGTTGCGTATTATAATAGAATACTATTGTACTTCAGTAAGGGTAGGAATATTGTAAAAATATTACAGTATAGTCTATAGCAGGGGTTGCTAATGTTTTCAAACAAGTAAGCTACATTTGACATTTAAGTCCCTAGTGATTGACATCCAGGAAAATTTAGGTCTTTAATCTTTAAATCTAATATTCCCTTTATCCAATTAATCTGATTATTGTACGCGATCGACCAATAGTGGTAAAATTAAATTTTATAACGATCGATTGATTGGCGATCCTTGGTCTACAGTATTAAAATTTAAAAACAATATTCCTTTGGTATATTTTAATTAAATGTTGTATTAACACTATTGTCACAATATTAAAAATAACAAATAATCATACATATATTAAAATTTAATAAAACAAAAAAGTTGGTTAACAAAAGGTAATCCTTAAATAATAATAATTTAATACAAGATATAAAATAACAATATAGGTATATATATATATATATATATGTATAAAAAAACAATATTTCTTTGGTGCATAAAATGGTAAATACAGTAAAACCTCATTAAGACGCTCTCGCTTAATACGCCATCCCGCTTAATACGTGGATTTTTCCCGGTCCCAGGTACTTGTACACTTTTAACATTGAATAAAACTCGCTTAATAAGCCACCGCATAATACGCTTTAATTTCTGGCTTCTCAAACATTTTAAAATTGAAAAAAATCCGATTAATACATTCAGCGATAAGAATTTCATTAAAACGTTTATCTGTTATCGATAGAGAAATTGATATTTATTATTAACATTAAAGTTTTAAAACAAAAATACCGTAAGAAATTAGTTCAACGGTATTTACGAGAAATGGAATCTATGACCGATGAAGAAATCCCCAAAATCAATGTTTTAGATGCTATTCATTATGTTTCAATCGCGTGGGATGAGATAAAACCAGAAGTAATTAAAAACTGTTTCAACAAAGTCTACTTTGGTAACGTCTCACAAGAAGATCCTCACATTTTGAACTCAGACGAATTTTGGGACTTTGAAGAAGCTTATCCAGGCTACACATCCATTGACGACCAATTGATAACGAACGAGGCACTAGAACTTGAAGAAATTATCAATCAGGCTACAGTTAACGATGAACCAGATGAGCCTAATGAAGATGAAGAAGAATACTTTCCACCCCTTCCGTCAATCGCTAGTACTGTACAATCAATATCTACATTGAGACAGGCACTCTCT
This sequence comes from Sipha flava, assembly GCF_003268045.1. Taxonomy (NCBI): domain Eukaryota; kingdom Metazoa; phylum Arthropoda; class Insecta; order Hemiptera; family Aphididae; genus Sipha; species Sipha flava. The sequence continues at coordinate 2,175,495 of NW_020271726.1, forward strand.
GCAACTGATGGCTCTGAAAACATGCTTCTATATCTTCTATATCTAGGTAGGATGGAAAATTTCTTATTGAATAATTATAGAAATAATGTACTAAAACAACCAACTATTACCACTTTTTTTGATCCAAAAAATAATAATTAAAAAATATGTTCCTAATAATAATTTTTTTGTATGTATGATGTTTTTTTTTTTATTAATTTTAAATATGTACAACTTATGTTACTGTGTAATACATAACAAATCACATTATAAAAACTTTTCTTATTTATTTTATCTATTATTACATTTAAAACGCTTTGAATAGGCGGGATATCGCCTATAACGCTATCCCGCATAATTCGCCGTTTTACGATTTCCCCTTCGAAAGCGTCTTAACGAGGTTTTACTGTATTTACTTTCTGAAGAATAAAAAAGAAACTTGAAATACTATTAAAATTTTATTATATGAATTAACAATAATATATTTTACATATTATCTGTACTCATGTTAGCTTCTATCGCTTAAAATTTGTTTATTTAGATTAAATGAACGTTCAACATCAACAGATATTAGAAGTGCAAACTTCATGTCAACAAGTACATTAGATGTAAAATATTCTGGGAGATCTTCATTATTTCCACATAAAATGTTCCCAACTTTTGCTAACATTTGGTAACCTTTATTTTTTTAACATAAGTAAGACACTTAAGTATTTTTATTATGTTAAACGTTTCACCAGGTATATTGGTTAGTTTGCAGATAAGTTTGTACAATCTCCAACTATGAAAAAAAGAATCAAATATTCTAAAATATGCTAAATGGGCTAAATATTTTCTAACCTATGATATATTCTCAAATATGCAAAAAAAACTTTTTTTTACTAACTCAGAATTGAATGAATCGTCCAAATTTTTTACTCTCATACAACTGCATGGACCAAGTAACGATATGTAAAAACATATAAATCCGGTCTTTAGTGATAACAGTAATAAAACGACGAAGTATGGCCACACAAGTAACATGGTTATTGGTAGATGGTTGCCGGTTGGCATCGATCATAGAAAAGAGATTATAAAGAATAAGCATCATTGTCCATTATAAAGAACTATTCTAGCCATAGATGATAGACCTATTAACTTAAGTTCCATGATTCTAGTCGAAATATTTGTAAATCGTAGTGATACATGCGATAAGTGCTAAGTCTTAAACTCAAATCATAATTCATAATCGTAGACAGTAGACCGCAGTATATTATATTAAATTCTATTAATTATATTTAATTACCATCAGGCTATAAGTTACAATTAATTGAAATTCCTAAACGTTAGTTACTGTTTCTTTTTACTATGGGTCGATCTAATAATGTCTAATATTATTGATCTTACATTCTTATTACACACTAGCAGTTATATATTTAACAATCATATAAACACCACAATATTTTTCTAAAATACTGTATTATACACGTATAATACATGAATAATACACGTATATACAATTAAAAAATAAAATACGGTATTTTTACATCACTGGATATCAATAAAAAAATTAAAACAAAAATTATTTTTTAATTTAATTAATTTTATTTAATAATTTATAAATAATTTATAAATATAAAATAATTTAATTATTTTTATTCAAACTTAACTAACAGTCAAACTTATAGAAGCAAAAATTTTTGTAAACAGTAAACATTTTTAACATAAAATTATCGCCAAAACGATTTTTAGTAAACTGTTTGCTTATTCATATTAATAGTTTTTATACGGCTCATGGAGAGGCGATCTACCTACCCTCTCCCCCGTAAAATCGCCATTGACGTGAACGTACATTGTATACATATAGGTATGTTCAATGTAATAATGTATACGTTGCATAATATTATAGTTATATACACCCTTAACCACATGGCTCACTATTGGGACTAAAATATAATATTATGTGCTTGTTGCTTTTGTCAGCGTTCAAATTTATTTATACTTTTCGCGCAACATTCGAATATTTTGTCCAGTGACGTCAGCTAATCCAATGAATTATTTCCGAATGTATTATATCATGTAACGTATGACGTGTTGCAAAACAATGAATTATTGATATAGCAATATAGTATTGATATTGACAAGGCGAATCGAGTTGCAGTTTTAAGTCCAAAAGAGACGTTCATTTTTTTTTATTTATACATATACCTGTTATGAGCTTCTTTGAATATCGACTAGAAGCCAAATAATGGAGAGCGTTATTATTGTTAATATTGTGACGTTACATATAATTTTTAAAATACTTAATTCAGTAATTAGCTTAATTTTACGTGACAAGAGCAACACCTGTTAGATATAGTTAATATATTATCAATATTTCCGATTTTTATTATTGGTAAAATTAAAGTGTTTAACCCAAAGCGAAAATATTTATCTTTCGTTGAAGACATCAATAATTATTTATATAAGCTGAACTTTTGAAGAACATTAATGTTGTTTTGATAGTTACGATGACGTCATGGGCGTAGCTAGAATTTGAATCAGGGGGGGGGCAAAATAAAATATATTTTTATTTTTATAAGTATTTATATATATTATAATTTTTACATTATAACAATGTCAATCGTCTTGGATCTTTGCAAAATTTGCTAAGAATTTTCTGTTGCAACTCTTCTTTTTTTTCATAAAGCAGTTTAAACTATTTTTAGACTTATATCTTATTTAATTTTTAATTTTAATGTAAAACTTACACGTGTGGTAGAAACAAATAAAATTCAGTTTGAGGCGCAGGGGGGGAAGTGCACTCTTACCTCACTCTCGCTATGCCCATGAATGACCGTCATCATGACATATGAACCAAAAACATTTTATAGTGTGCGCACAATTTAAAACTTTTTATTTATAATTTGATTTAAGTAGTCACAATAAATATTTTTTTAAAATTAAATAATTTTTTTTAAAAAAAAAAAAAAACAATTAAATAAATAAATGTCTAAAAAAATGTAGAATTAAACACATACTTATACATTAATATCCAATACACTCGACGAGAGTTAATGAATAGGGTATTATTTGAATGGGTCGCTGTAAATTGCGTCCCATTTCAAATTTTTTATGTAAATAGTGGCCCGGGTATATTTTATACATACGTAAATTGCGGCCCTGGTATATTATATACATACGTAAATTGCGGCCCCTGTATATATATTTTAATATATTTAATATATTAATATTTAATATATTCGCCTACTTAAATATTTGTCATTGTTATGTAAATTACATTAACGGTTACGAAATCAATATTTTCCTTCCCATTTTTCAGACTTAGGACTGGCAATATAATTGTATTCATATTGGTATGATTAAAAATATTGGTTTTTGCTGTTTTGTTTACAATTAAAAAATATAATATTAAAAATAAGTAAAAATATGTATAGTGAAAAAAATAGTATTATAAAAATTCGAATTAATATACTGGTAAAAACTTATAAGACAATTCCCTCACATAGTCTAACTGAGTAATTATTTTATTTTTGCTTGCAATTCATACATTTTGTCAAATGTAAATGTTTCTTTATCAGTCATTTTTTTGCTTTTTGTTCCCTGACTTCTTAATATAATATACGTATCACATTGCATGTTTTTTAAAATTTCAATAAAATTAAATATGTTTGGGTGTGACGAATTGAACGAACTATTTAATTTTTTATGAAATGATTCACAATTATTTGTAGTGCGCATCGTTGAGGATACAAATTCAGCCCATATCTGTGGTGGAAACTCCGCGTCGTCGGTTATATATGTTTCTAATATGTAGTCGGTAAATTGTACTATCCTATTATCTTGTGGTTGCAATGCCATTATATCAAACGCAAAACAATCTTCAACCATATCACCACTTAAAAAAGGAAGCCCAAAAAATAATTTTAAAAAATTACTTATATCGGTATTATTTCTTTTGTAATCATTACTTAATCCTAGCTGCTGTATTTTCCTGTACCAACTTTGACCAAGGTGAAATCTACACTCTTTTACTTCAATAGAAGACCAAACATGTCTTGCAGCATTGTGAATAGCCTTTTCAAAATCGGCATACAACCGAATAGGATTAAATTGTAAGTCATTTTTTTCGCACTCTATAACTAAATGATGAAACGCTTGTAAATAACACTGTGTAGTCTTCGAAGGTAATAAAATATAAACGAGTGGAACATAAGACTGATTTATTGCACAATGAACAGTAAATAATTGATGATAGAATTTTGGGCAACTTTTGAATGTACCACCTACAAATATAGTATCCGAATCACATAGCACTTTTAAATTGCTTAATGTAGAGAAACCTACTATATTTGTTTCTTTACTATTTACTAACAAAAAATTTTCATTTTTATTTGTGTTAAATTCCATTTTGTCAAAAATATTATGTAATTCCAAAAAAGTGGCTGGTAATTTTGGTAGTATAGAAGCTCGAGCATTGTGTAAATTTCTTTTAATCAATTTTACGTCTTGTGTAGTTAAAGATTCGACATCAGCGTTTTTTAACTCAGAATGAATAATTTTAGATGGCCTAGTAAAAATATCATCAACGGCTTTTCTTTTTAAATTATTATTAAGTTTTTGACGATTTATAATTTGTTCCGAAAGTTGTAGATGGTTATGATCTTTAAAGCTATCTATACATATACTATTATTATTAAATTTTAAAAAACACTTACAAGTTTTGACTGTACAACACCAACGTTGAATATCATTGTTTAGAAGTTTTTGAAAACGAAATTTGAAACCATCAACTATTTTCAACGTTTTATTTTTTTCACTTTTCATAACTTCCATTGTTATTAAATTTAAAAAAAAAATACAAATACTAATTTACCAAATACTGTAAATACTGTAGACTAGTGTAGAATATTTCGATCAAATGCACACAAATGCGGCTAGTAATATTATATAAATGAGCATCAAGTGATATCCTTATCAATCAATATTAAAGATAATATAACCAGCCGACCGGAAATCGGAAAATCCCGGGTCGCAATTCACGTACATTACAAATATACCCGGACCGCAATTTACGTATGTTTAAAATATACTCGGGCCGCAATTTACACAGTATATAACTATGACCTTTTTTGTGGGACGCAATTTACCAACTCCGATTTGAATTTAATAAATGAAAACTACATTTTTAAAATACATCTCAGTAGAGTTTTTATTGTATTATGTAAACCAAATATTTAAGTTTCAATGTTATCGAGGTAAATACATTCATCATTTTTAAACATCAATTATTAATGTGCTTATACTCGATACTTTACGTGAGCCAATATGGTTAAACGTGTATATATGTCACTTCCATTTGTTCATATAAGCTGTCTACTACATAGAGTTAACGTTGCTTGTACCATAAGTATTATTATAATATTTTTCGTTTGTTTTTTTAGTATTAAAATTCATTTTTTTCAAACGTCGCTGTTCAAATATTATAATTCAAACAGATAAAAAAAAACCATATTATTACTAGTATAATATGAAATTAATTAAATTGTCTTTTTATTTATTAGTAATATATATAGGTACATAACAGAAACATTATGTTTTTTTAATTTTTGCAGCTCATCGTGCTTTATACTTATATCGTAAATTTCAGTTTGGGTTCAATACATACTAGTTTCTTAAGTTTCTGTTATATTGTGACCATATTTGCGTATGCACACGTTTTCTCGAAGCGCGTAACGAAACTAGCTATGATTACGGTGAGTGTAAATGTTTTCTGCTATAAAATTAAATTCTTACGACAGTCCTAATACGTGTCAGGATTTTAATTGGTTATTAAGTTTGAACAAATATAGGACAAAATGGGGTCATGTATGTTCGAATATAAAAACTGATATATCAACGAAAATATTATGTCAATCGTATAAGCCGACTGTTTGAGGTATTGTTGAATATCAACTATAACGATTAAACTTATGATGTATTTTTAGAGGAAAGATTGAGAAAGCCTATCACGAAATGTATTATTTTATGTTTTTGTTTACCTTAGCGACGCATCTACAGAAATGCAAAATACTAGTTACATACATCAACGCACGTGGAGAACATCGTGAGGTGCTTACTCGAATGTTTAATAATAATATCATAATGGGTAGTATACTAAGGTGTGCCATAGACATGCGCAGACTTTGTTCACAGGACATATGAAAATGTGCCCAAACACCGCAAAGATATAAATGCCCTTAAAATAAATGTGATTGACATTATATTAAAAATTTATGGTTACTACTTCTTATTACAAAATAATAGGGTTTTCATCTTATTTTTCACGGTAAAATAGAATTTTTATTAGAAATGTTTATTAAAATGAAAATTTACGTTATACATTATTTTTATAATCCAAGCTTTCTCTTTTCTAGAATAAGAGGACTAATTTTTATAACCATATCTTCTGTATCAAATTCAGTAGATATTTGTAGTTCTATGAATATCAACGTTAATGCATCTATACTATTTTGGCTTGCCACTGTCTTTAACTTTTGATTTCACAATAGTTAGTTTTGAAAAAGATCTTTTACAAGAGTAACTTGTAATGGCAACGGTAACAAAAATTTGTAAGGGTTTATAAAAATCTGAACGTCCACTATCAAGGTACTAATTAACTAATCTAATTAAGTTGAAATGATGATATATAAATTTATAGATTTTAATTCTAGAATATTTTTAAGTGGTTTTATTTCTGTATCATTATAATTTAAATATCTAATTTCGTTAATTTTACCTTAAAGACAAGCGTCGGCCTGCAGGGTGTGCAAGCGCATACCCCGTGCACACGTCTATGCAGTACGTCCGTGCGATATGGCTTACAATGGGACTACGGACAAGCGCAATTTGTTTCCAATACGCTTAATTCGCAAATTATTTTAATAATACAGTTGAATTATTAAATTGTATAAGTTGTCGTTACGTTCTCGTATGTTTGCTACCGGGATTTTAAAAAGTGTAATCATGTATGCAGTTTCCAATCGAGTAAATTGAAAAATACACACATCTGAGCATTTTAACAATGTTAAACGCTCAAAGGCTCATTAGAAATACATTATATTTAATACATCTTAGACTTGGACGTATTAACGTTATACTTATAAAATATTGGTATTTTTGTGTATTGATTGAACTTTCTGCTGGCTCTCGAGAACTTTTGTAATTTCATTTTTCAAAATGTAATTATTATATCGTTACCTACGTATGTATTGCAAATCAATAGTGATGTACGCCGTTTTATTATCTATTGGTAAAGCTACACGATTGATGATGGGTACGGAAGACTATAGGAAGGACGAGAAAAATATATTTTTGAACTGCGTATTTTAAGATGGTTTAAGTGGTAAATTATTTTAAATTTCATTGAAACTCAATACTCTTGGATAAAAATAGTTCATTTTAATGTAGGTACATTTATAACATGTGCATTCCATTGCATATAGAAGTAGTTAAAAAAATAAAATGTAATTATATATATATTTTAATAGTTAAAATGATAAAGAAATAAGCGAATGTATTTATTCTTTACTGCCTTTATAGACGTTTTAGATCACGTGCAAGTTAAGTATAAAAAATATTATTGAAATCTCGATGACAATCGTGATTTTTGTTTTCGTTTGTTTTTCTCATCTCTACTACTTTTTTAATTTTTTTTTTTGTCGGTCGAACTACTTCGCCGTTTTATTTCAAGAAAAATAATAACTATTATTGTCAGTTTTCACTAGTTTGTCTGCAAGACGATAACGCTGTCTTTGAATACTGAGTATTCAATATCAAGCAGCCAGTGGCCTAATGATTTTATTGTGTTAACCATTAGTCTGAGATAACAAAACGACCAGAACCGTTTGTATATAATGAAGTATTTAATTCTGATATACTTCATACTCTGAAATATTTAATTTATTATAAAATAAAATATTTTTAAGAAGGTATAAATAATGATAAAGCGACGGAAATAATATTAGAAGACTATGGTAATTTTGTGTAACGCACTTAATATTATGATATTAAAATGAATCAGGGATTACGTACTATTTGAGAAAAAATAAAAGGTTGAAACATAATAATGTTGAGAAAGTTATAGCATACCTAATCGTGAGGTGAAGGGTTCGGCATCTTAGTAACAGATAAATGTTTATATTCGATTATATGTGGTTTTAGAGTAAATAATAAACTAAATACTTCGAAGGTTTTTCGGATAGTTTATATTATGGCAGGGCAAGTCATTGTCGAGGTGGTTATTAAGTGCAAAGTCTAAAGTGTTTCAACCCAGTGAATAGTTATTTTACAGGAGGATTAGGATTACATATTTCATTTTTATTTTAACGTCTTTATATATCTTTTTTTTTTTTTTGAATTGCGTTTTATTGTTTGTATTTCTTTATGTTAATAATTAAAACAACAGATTATTACTTAAAACATTTTTTTTATAGATTTAGAATAATATATTATGTTACTTACTTGTACATATCAATGCATAAGAATTCGTACATAGTGTGTTTGGAAAAATGATAATTTTTAATTTCATAGAGGATAACACGTAATGATACCGTGCGACCGTGATACCGTGATTAAAGATAATACATCAAATTGACGACTGATTTCAACGTGTAAGCCATCGGTTTGTATCATCGTACAACGTGATATTCATTATTTACTTTCAATTTTCTAATTTTTAGATATGGGGTATACTGTGTGTACGGTATTATATCATTTTTCAACAATTTATTGAATCTCGGTCATATTGAACTTTAAACTTGATATCGTAGAGCATTCTGCATAATTAATTAGGAGTATTTATTAAAATAAAGATTGCTTAAGAAGTACATCATATTATAGCAATATCAGGTTAGTAAGATATAGTATATACAAGTATGTATGGTAGCAACGGAAATATAATGTAATTATAAATAATTATTGTTTTTTAGTAAACCAAAAAATTAAAATATCATATTTGAGGTGTACATAATTATTATAATATATTTTCAGATTTTTAATAGTGAAGTATAAATAAAAATATTCAAAAAAGATAAATGTATAATATGTATATTTTTGTCGTGTCACGTAATAAATATAATAAAGTTAGTATTTATTGAAAATAGAGACATTTATTTGCACAAATGTGTTTATTTATTATTTATCTTAAATGTAAACGCCATATAAGTTCAGTACAGTACATACAAATATTTCGATTGAATAACATTAGTAATATTAATAGATATAATAATGATAAATTAACAGAAATACTAACTTAACATAAATAATGATAGCTTAAATTAAATATTAAATTAATATTTCAAATTAGTCGAGTTGTCATAAAAAAAATCATTATACTCTAGTATGTTAGCTGTAGTTAGCATTTTTTTAATTGGAGCGAAATTACTAGTTTTGACGGTAGGTAAGAGTATAAAATGTATCTAATATACGAGAAATATTCAAAGGTATTAGATTTACTAATTTAGGGCAGTTAATTTGAGAATTTAGTAAATTTTGAAACCAAGTAACATCACTCAATTTTCTTCTTTTTTCTATGGGTTCAATATCAAGTTCAGTGGTAATTGATCAATAGATAAGTCAGTTTTATTTTTTTTTATAAGCAAGTACCCATAATAATCTGATCTGGATATGTTTAATTTTAGATATTAGGTTAGTTCGATGTGAGTTTCATATAATTGATACATATTTAAATACCGAGCGAACTAGGGAAAAATATAAGATTTTTAAATAATATGAGTTTTTAAAATCAGAGCAATTTCGATGTGTGAAACCAAATACTCGAATAGTCTTATTACATATCATTTTTATGGGACTATTAAAAGAAAGGTTGCTTGATAATAAAATACCGAAATCTTTTATTTGCGATACTACCATTAGATCTGAATTATTAATTTTATAGTTAAGTTTTCAATTTAATTTACGACGAGAAAAAGTTATTTATGAAATGTTTTCAAGCATTATTCTAAAAACATTTAATGGACACTAAGAATGAAACAGATTCAAATCTTAAATCATATTAAATATATGTATCACCTTATGACCTTATAGACTACGTAATAACAAAGAGTTATCGTACATTTGATTATATGCCTAATATTCGATGTTCATGTTTAGAAGATTAAATGTATTGGGCGTGAAATATTACAGAAAAACACTAAGTTCTTATCAATTCACTAAAGGTATAAAGAGGGTCGTTTAATTTCACAGTTAACCTCCATAATTGTATATCCAAATACGTCGTAGTTTTTCTCTAATGGTTTTTGCTTATTTAAGGATATATCTATTGTTATTAATGCAAATACCGCATTGACCATTTTTTGTTGAAATGTAATTTTTTAGTCGTATTAAAATAAATATATCAAAGTGTTGCGACCAAATGCTATACCAAATGTTATATATATCTACATTGTTATTCTATTATGAATAAATAATATAATTTTAATAATATTTTAATAATAGTTTCAAATTTTTGTTCATCATGTCAAAGTTGTTGTTTGTATTGTGAAAGTTTTAAGTTATCCTTTAGATTTTTTATTTTTTAACTGGCATAATATTTATTTATGTCGCATGTTTTAAGTATTTTATTGAAATGTTTTGCACTTAGCAGTAGTCTCATTAGATCCATGACCTGGTTTTCAAAACCTTCAAATATTATAGTTTTCGCATGATGGAATATACTCATCGCTCATCCATAATATGTATAGCAAATAAAATGTACGTAAAATTGTAGTCAAAAGTATTAAAAATATTGTCAAAATAAACATAAATTATTATATTCGTGGATTTCAGTTTCTGCTTTTGTTATTTTAGTGAGCTTATAATAATTGCGTTCAGCGATAATTTCTAGTACATTTATTAGAAAAATGAAAAAATAAAATCTTAGTCATTAGGCTGTGCAATTTATCTCGAGAATTACATTACAAATTTAAATCCTATGCTTATTAGTGTATTATGTAAAACTGTTTGAATTTATTTATTAATATTTATATTATAGTAATATGTATTAAAAAAATATAGTTAAACAATAGTATTTTAAATTTTAAATTTATTATGTTCAATTAATACACGCCGTGCCGGTTCGGGCCAGTCATTGTTATCTGACTTTTGGATATGTATGGGTCTGGGCGATAGCATTTTTTCCCCTCCCGGCCTTTGACTGGCTCGGGTGATATCTCGCGACAAAAACAGGTCGTAGCGGTCTGTCGTGTTGGGTTCGCTCGTGCGGTACGGACCTCTTGCCGTCGTGCATATTGCCGCCGGGCATATAACTTTTTCTCTTGCCGTCGTGCATATTGCCGCCGG
>NW_020271726.1:2186802-2187142 GCF_003268045.1 Sipha flava
TGCATATTGCCGCCGGACGTATAACGTTGCCGTCGTGCATATTACCGCCGGGTGTATTACCCCTTTTGCCGTGGTCCGTCATCCTCGTGTGCGTGGCTTGTCGTCTCCACATCGTCATTCAAGCCATCGGCAGTGACATCGTCGTCGAGGTTGGTCGTCAACATCTGTCGGTCTTGGTGGCTGTCGCACGTGCTGTGTGCACGGTCGCGTGGGCGCAACCACACAGACCATAAGACCGACCGAGGTATTTTATGTTCGAAACCGGTGACACGTAGCGTGACCTAACTCGGGTGTTGTTCATAATAATTATTGTTAACTTTTTTTTATTCATATTTTTTTT
>NW_020271726.1:2187152-2198932 GCF_003268045.1 Sipha flava
ATCCATTTTATTCCTTTGGGTAGTTTGGGCACGTGTTGCCGTCATTCGGGTCAACCGCACGGCAAGGAACCCGTTGACACTAACAATTATTTAATCATGAAATTATAAAAAAACATCGAAAAAACATCGATATTTTTTTTAAAAATCCGATATATCGACACTATGGATGTTTAAAATTTCAATATATCGATACATCGAAACATCGATGTTCAAAATATTTCGCCCATCCCTAATCAAAACATCACTATACACATCATAGTAGTTAATAATGAATAATTTATACCCTAGCTCATTGAAGTATTCGTTTAAAATTATTGACCAACTTTAAATGTATTTTTCCTTCTATTATTAATTTTGTTTCTACAAATATAGTAAAACTTTTCTAATTTACTAGACACCCTTTTTTTTTGCAATTATTATTTCGAACCCTATGTAAATCAATGTTTTAAAAATGACGGTAAAAAAATTGCAGAATCATTAGTTTTGGAGTTATGATACTTTGATATTTGTATATTTTAAAATATATTGTTTTTTCTTTATTTGCTGTTATAAGCTATACAATAGTTAATTACATAGTATTAAATTACCAACAATAATAAGTTAAACTGCATATCAGCTACATTACGTTTTCTTTTGAATTTAAATTTGAAATATCTATTTTATTTTCTCCTGTTGAATTCTGACTAGAACTTTAGTCGCCATGTAGATTTCTGCCATGTCAGGGAGGTAGGACTACCCTTTGAGGGAAAACGGCCATAGCCAAATTTGATAGGTTATTTACTGAAAGTAAGTTCACAAAATATGAAATTTTTTGATAATTTGCTCCTAATATTACACAACAAAAATTAGTTCAGTTCATAGGTAACTAATAAAAATTAAAATTAAAAATTGACTTGAATTTAGAAATTATTCTGCCCAATAACATGCCCCTGTAATTGACAATTAGAGACAATGAATAAAATCTGTTTATTTTGTGGTCATATTGTTACAATGTCTATGATAAATTTCTACTACATGTGTACGTTTTGGGTTCATGTACATAATGTAGTCGATGTAGGTTGAAATAGTTAATACACAGTATTATGGTTTTTATAGTTGAGTCATAACTGGAGTTAAAAAAAAAAAAACTTAAATGAAATATTCAAATTTTAAAAATACACTTTCAGTCATAATTATTATTAGCTGGTCATACACGAAAGGTTTATCTGTCGGATTTGTCCCTTGGCCAACCAAATCGCTCAAGTTGATTTGTACGTATATGGGATAAAAATATCACAGACCGCGAATCGAACGTTATCGCTAAAGATATTTTTGGAAGATAAATATTGTTATTTGACTTGTACGTGTATGGACGGTCACAGTCTACAGTCCACAGTTTTAGTTGTAAACACTAACTACACGCGCCTAGTGGTGTCGTTGATTTTTATAATTATTTTAAAAATAAAATTTGTACTTTTGCTTTGTTTTAATATTAACGTATTATTTACAAATATATAAAATTATTCAAGTACTTATTATAAACACCAGTAAATTATAAATTATTTAGTAATTTTTATTTATTTACTGATAGTCACAATAGTCACTTATACATATTTTTATAGCTTTATTAGGTTTAATTACTTACCTAGTAAATTAGTAAAATCTGTATCATCCATTCTTAAATAATTTTTAAAGTCGTCTGGATTATTTTCTTTTAAATCCTTTAGTAGAGTTACATTACTTTGTTCACTTTTCTGTTCTATCCATTTTTTTACCCATGTTTTTCTGTTTATCTTTTTTTTTTTGAAGTTTCGTGCGCAACAATTGCCATAGCACATATAATTGCAATTTTATTTTTTTTATTTTTATACATTTTATATGGATAAGTCAGGTATAACGTCTAATTATATTATATATATATATATATATATATATATGTATAATTATATCAGGAACACACTACTAAGCAAACTACATACTAGGTACTCTTCCGTAGGAATGGCAAAAAATATTTCTAACATGACAAAAGATCTAGTGACGCATCATAACCGCAGGAAAATTGACAGTTTTGAACATACACCTACATATCTAGTCGTTACATTCCAAAGGGTCGGTATAATTCGGCAGATCTGGAATGACAGTAAATGGGTATCAAAAGTTCTGTACCGCGACGGACTAGAACTGACGACCTGATCGGCAGTTTTGGAATGCCATTCCAAAACTGACGGGAAAACCTTTCGTGTATGGGCTGCTATTGAACATACAAATTACACTTTAGTCATGACTTTAACACAATATGTAAATAATAAATATAATGAATTTTAACGACATCGCGAAATTATTTGTGTGAACTTAATACCTATTAACACGGATTATTCCAATTTTTTAAACATAGACCTTATACTTTATAATGTCTATGTATTCCAGCATATTTGCTATGAATTATTATAGAAATTAATGCACACATTTTCTATATTTTTGGATAGATCACTGTGTGATTTATTAATTCATGGTTGAGACTACGTTCAATAAAATGATAGTAAATAAACTAAGCTTTAACTATAAACTATTTTAATTAACCTGACTACAAAATAAAATTGTCATCAGTTTTATTTCTTTTATTACAATGCTGCAATTATAGTAATCCAAAGCGTGATGTAAAAGTTACAAATTACTAATAATTTACCGATACATATTCATTACTGTTGATATTTTTCATATTCCTTCACTAGAAACTAAAATGGCTATAATTTAGGAAATACTTATCTGATATTTACGTATATTACATTTAAGTTTTTAGAATAATATCTTACTCAATGTGGCTATATTGAACAGTTTTATAATGAGATCAACTTGAAACTTAACTATTTTTTTTAAATTTATTAAGGGGTGAAATAAAAATGTTATTAGTAATTATATGCGTGTCTACCTAACTTAAAATACAGTTAAAAAAAAAAATTTCAATATTAACTGCCAAAATAATTATCTGTAAGACTCCTGTACATTATTTTTATTATTATCGAAACTTACGTGTGCTAATCGCCATTCTTATTATTTTTTTATTATAATTGTATGTGTGTGAATTGCCAAAAATAGTATTTTATTATTATTAAAGCTTGTGTACCCTAATCACTGCGAACTTTTATTGTTAATTTAAATTATATGGTGTAGTTTTTTTGGAGTGACTGTGATTTATTATGCAGATTTTAGGTAGTGAATCTGGCCAGTCTGCGCTTTATGATTTTGTATGTTTTTTTTGATATACTTATTTATTTTATAATTGAATTATATTGTTGGGCCAGAAGAGCTATTTATTATTTTATTTAATTGAATCTTCAATGTTACTGTGATGTATTATTTGCTTGCTATTTGATTATTACAATACAGCATCATAGTTACATTTTGTAATATAAATTTATGTTCCAGGACCAAAATATTCTAATAGTTTTTTCAATAACTAATTTATTCTTAACTTATAATTGGAGTACTTACTTTCCTTTTAATTTTGTGTTAATAAACTATCTTATTTTAATATTTTTCAAAAAAATCCTCTATTACTTTAGATAGAAAATTCATTGAAACGAAAGACACATTAAGCACTTTAAATTAATCGCGTGTAATAGGAATATTAATGTGAGTAAGATTTTTAGTATAACTCATTATTTTTATTCTACTATTAAGTACTGGATGACATTGAAATCTGGTAAATTAGTGTATGCATTCAATACTATTTTAACTTTACATTTTACTCTATTTATTTATTGTTTCTAACTAATACTGTACTCCAGTGGCGTGGATACAATTATTTTCTAGGGGGGGGGGGGGTGTCAATTGTGTGACATAGAATAAATTCATAATATTCTTAGTATATCCTAATACGAGGTCCTATATAATAATATTACATTTAAAATGGTATGTTAATGATATGTTAAAAATGTTATGTTCCGTATTAAATGAAAATTATTTTGTTAATCAATTTTTAATATGTACCTAATCGTAGTAAAATCAAAATATTATTATACTATAATATATAAATATTAATAAATAATAATTAAATATCATTAAAAAAAAATTCCGGAGTGAGTGGAAACCCCTTACACCCCTCTTCCACCAGAATTATGCCACTGCTGCACTCTGATATTAATATTATTTTGTTTAATAAATTGGTTTAGTATAAACTAATAGTGGAAGACTTACACTATAAGTTATTAATATGAAAATGTTATTGAAATTGGAAAGAAATAATTCATAAATGATAATTTTAAGTTTCTTATGTGCGTTAATATTTTAGACAGATTGTTTTGTTTAATAATAATTATTAAACAAAACTAATTATTAGTGATACTATTAAATTGGGTTATAGTTTTAAAAAATGTAGGTTGCGATTGAGAGTACAAGTCGAATTTTTTTTTTTTTTAAGTTTAAGATCAATCATGGTGTTTATATAAACAATTTTTTTATTTATTTAAATCATATAATAATGATGATAATAATAATAATAATAATAATAATAATAATAATAATAATAATAATATAATTTATTTCCTATAATAGCCTATAGAAGTTTTACTTATTTTAACGGTCTTTGAAAATGAATTGAAACTAAATTATTTGAAAATATTTTGAAAATAAAATATTCAAAAACATTAATTATTTTATTTCAATTTTCTACTATTGATAATTTCACAACACTTTACTTTCGTGTTTTTTATACAAATATTAGAATTAATTTGTGCCTGAATAAAATATTTCATCGTAAAAAGGAATTACTCTATATATCACTAAAATAAGCATTGTTTTGTATAATTATTAATATTATATAATTTATTAACGTCATTTAGTATTTCTTAAACTCATTTTTAGTTGAATTACATGATAATAAATACGTATAGTTTTGAAAAAGTTAAATGGAAGTAATTTGGTTTTCAAATTCTGATAACTCTCATAACTAAGTTTTTCAATTAAAAAACATCATCGAACCTCATAATTTGTATAGAACTTTGGATCAAAACACTGCGTTTTGGTCGATTTTGACCAACATTTTTAATAAATTACTTATGAAAGTCGTGATACTCTATTTTAAATTTTTAAGACACCAACCATTCAATCGATAATGTAATTAAAGTTTTCTCTATACTTGGTTTACCTAGTCTTCGCAAATATTAAAATAAAATTTCCATTGTCATTACATAGACCAGTGATTCTAAATCTTTTTGGATTCGTGTCACCCCCATCCACGATAACCCAACACTACGTCTCCATAACATAAAAATAATTATAATATAAAATATAAGCACTATACAAAATATAGTACGCAGAAAAATAATGACTACAAATTTTATTTTTGCTTTACCTACTGTTAAAGAAACATTGAAATTTTAAATTTAAAAAAAAAATAATTATGATTATTGATAATTAGGCTTAGGGACTTTTAGCATTTACATACTTTTTTTAATTATTATTAAATATAGCAGAGTGCAAAATAAATTCGTTTCTCTGTGCCATGATATCAGATTTAAAATTTGAATGAGCATATTTTTGCATATTTGATAGATTTTGCAGGAGAATACTTATTTTAACATTATTATGTTTATTTTACATATTTTGACAAATTTCTCAAATTTTATTGATGAAAATTAAAAACTATAGATACATATAACCAAGGCTGGGAAAGTTAACTAATTATTTTAACTCGTTAAGTTAAGTTAATACAGAAAGATGTAAGTTAAGTTTAAAGTTAAAATTTAGTTTTCTTATTTATTTAACTCGTTAAAGTTAAAAGTTAATTTGAAAAAAAAGTAATTTAACTTAGTTAAAAATAAGTTAATTTTCTTTTTTTATGTACAATATATTATCATACATTTTTATCAAAGCTTAACAAATAACACAATATAATGGAAGTCTAACTATTTTCAATAAAAATATGTAATTGTATTAATTACAGTAGGTACTTAGTAAGTACTAAATATAATTTTAAATATATGAAATTTATATTAGGACAAATTAATAAATTAACTCGTTAAGTTAGAAGTTGTTTAAAAAAAAAAGAAACTCGTTAAGCTGGAAGTTACTTTTGAAAATAAAAGTAACTCGTTAAATAACTTAGTTAAAAGTAACTTAACTTTTTAACTTAACTTTAACTTTTTAACTCGTTAATGCCCAGCCTTGCATATAACTATATATACATATTTCAACCTATCGAAAAAAAATGTACTAAGAGGACTTAATACTTCCAGTAATATGCTATTTGCAAACTACCTCTCATATCTCGTTATAATTTTTGTGTAAGTATAAATAATACTATAAACCCGTATCAACCGTATAATCCGCTGGATATTGACCGGATGTCGATAAAGATAATAATAGTAATAATAATAATGATAATAATAGTCGATATAGAATAATAGATTATTTATTTAGTGTTTCAGTTCAGTCGATTATTATCTGTCGTTGTTATTGCGTCTCTCAACCACACAACGTCGAATCATACGTAAACGTCGTACGCGATTATTTGTAACATTGTGTTATGCCGAAAGTATAACAGTTTACGAGTAGCCGACTACAAAGTTTTGTTTCAGAGTTTAAAAATATATTTAAATCCGATGGACACGTTTTATTTTGTGTACTATCTGGTCATTTTTTTTTTTTTTTAATGCATATAAATGCATATTATAATGCATATTTTAATGATTTTAGAAGCATATTTGCATGCATATTTGAGTATTTTTTAGAGCTATAAGTCTCTAAGCCTATTGATAATATATAATAATTGAATAAACTATAAAATTTAAAAATTAATGAGAAATTTAACCCTGGTGATTTTTATATAGCTGTGGAATTCGAGAGTTGATGGTTGAAAGGGCGAGTCTCATATCGTCTTCTAGTGTTGTTTTTGTGAGTCTTTGGCGTTTTTTGTTTTAATATTTGTGAGCGCGTTGAATCCATATTCACATAGGCAGGACGTCGAAAATTGAAGTAGCACTTCAATAGCTTTCGTTGATAGTCGAGGGTATTCTCTGTGGAGACTCACCCAAAAGCTGTTGAGCGACACTTCTTTAAATTTTAGTTGCAGCGTATGGTCGTTCTTTAGACCCACAGCTTCCTGTTGTAATTCACAGTCATCTGTTTGCACCAAGGAGGTAAATGGGTTGCGAACCCAGTGATACTGTTTCACGTTCAAGTCTGGGAAATAATATTTCAATGATATTTGCAAGGCCTGCAAGTGACTTCTTATGGTTCCCAGAACTTCAGGATTAGAATTTTTTTGACCTGTAAAGTATGGAAACATAGCTGTGTTTCCTTGATCCAAGTTTGTACACCACATGGAGATTTGTTTTTGAAAAGCTGAAAGTTTATCGGTGGAAGTTAATACATTTTCTAATGACCCTTGCAAACTAGAATTAACTAGGTTTAAATAGCGAAAAATGTCAGCCAAGTATGCAAATTTTGACGTTCAATCTATTATTATATATATTATCTATTATAACCTAACCCGGTGATTGGGCCATTATTTTCATCTATTTTTTTATTATTATATCCGGTAATTGGACTACTATTAAATTAATATGTCATATATATATATATATATATATATATATATTGCTACAATACCTAACAGTGCACACGAAACTTTAATCAGTGACCGCGTGTCTTATCAAAATGTAATAAAATGATATAATATTATCAGGGGCTGGCATAGCCTCATCAAATTAAATGGATGAAAATAGCTAAAACTGTAATTTACAAAGATGATAGAACTTCGCGATTGTTTAGTTGATTGCAAACTATACGATCCACGTTTAGTAATACATGCTGGTTCGGTAATATACGAGTAAAATGAAATTATTGGAATTCCATGTAAATTTTTTTTTTTCTATTTTATTATAATTGGCACTTAATAAGCTCATAAAATAAGTGTAAATACTATAATACTGTTATTATTTATTATGAATTTGTAGCGGTAGTGTTTTTATTTTTTTAAATATAAACTATAATATTTTGTGTTAATTGAAATCAAACGCTTATTTATCCATAACCACAAAATAAATAAGGTTGACTGTAGTACAATAATTAATAACAATATGTTTTTGAGCCGACAGTTACGAGGTGTTAAGTTAAATTGTATTTAAATTCGGAATTGTTGATGATAAATTAAACCAATTCTTTTACTTCAAATTAATATGAATGTACACAAATTATTAATTATTTATTAATTTGTTCGTATTTGATTTGATTAAATAATAATTACCAAGATAAATATATGTATGTAAATAAAGCAAACATCTAATTTACATGTAAATAAATACGACACAGTACATGCGTATTGTAAGCATAGTATTTTTCTCCTGTATTTTCAATTTCAATTGTAATGATGTATCAAGGTAATCTTTAAGTACGGTTTTTACCCCAATAAGTACTGTTTAAAATAAAACTTAAATCTTATGATTTTTTTTTAACGAGCAATGACTGTCGATAAGGTACTCTTGGCCATAGAAGCATGATATTGTTTGAGCATACAACAAACGATTTATAATAATTAATTGGTTTGTTTTAAAGAAATATTAAAATTAAATTTATTATGTATATGTATAATATAATAATATAAAAATATTTATAATAATAATACAATAGTATAAGAATACTACAATTAATGGTACTACCGGTTGGTAAGATTTATTATAATAATAAAACAAAATAAACCAATACGATCTGCACCGCTGGTTAACAGTAGTCACACAATGACTGACGAAAACAATCAGGAACCAACTTGACATTCGAGTGTCACACACCACAGGTGACCAAACCAGGGGCGTAATTAGGGGGGGGATTAGGGGAATGAATCCCCCAAAACTTTTTTTATGTAATTTTTTTTTATTTATTATATTGTGATTATAAGATTATTATCAGTATTATTATTATTATTATTAAAATTTAAATTATTAAAAATTTTGTTCTGGTTGGGTTAGGTTAGGCTAATCCCCCATTACTATATGAGGTGTACAGATTTTGCTAAAACCTATAATCCCCCCCCCCCCCAAACCAAATTCCTAATTACGTCACTGGACCAAGTACACGTACTGATAGTATTGTAGCAAAACGTCCAACGAAAGGGTTTAACCACGTGGCACAGCGGACACAGACACGTACGGCACACTTGACGCCCTTGCGACCACAAATGGCCCAAAAAATGAGCCGACAGGATGTCCGAACCGGGCGTAATAACGTGACACAACAAAAACACCGTTGCGACCACAAACGGCACGACGAACACGAATCGACCGGAGCAGGTCGCGTCGAAGCGGGATGAACGCAAAAAAAGTAACCATGTGATCGGACGACGGCACGGTCCAACCGTTCGTCCGGCTATCAGGGGTGCCAACGGTTGGACAGTGTCTGCTTCATGCTCGTACAAGTAATTTACTACCTTTGGAAAATATAATTTACCGAGAATAATATTTATATTTTTTTAGTGCGTATATCCACAAATCAGAGTTGGGCAAAACCAAATCAAAATAGAGAATAAAAAATAAAAGCATGAATAACTAATTTATTTATGAATAAAGAATAATTTTTTATTCTGAATAATTGTGGTGTACTGAATAAAGAATAAAATTATTCTGAATAGAATAATATAATATAATAATTTTATTTGTGAGTAAAACAATTATTCAGAATAAATTTATTCGTTAAAATCATGAATGATATTAATTGTTTTTTTTTAACTTGTGTATCATACTAATCGCAATCATATGGGCGTGAATTGTGCCCTATCAAGGTTAGGTTAGGTTAGGTAACTATAATAACGTATGTGTATCAAGAAAAATAACATTTTTATATATATTTATATATATATATATAAAATGGAGCCAAAAATGTATATATATCATCAATTGAGAACAGCTAGGTTAATTTGGCTTAAATTTTTTTTAATTTTTCGTAATTGCAAGGAGAAGGTTATTACGAAAAAAAAAAAAATTGGAAAAGTGCTATTGTTTATTAAATCGTAGTTTAATTTAATAATTTTTGACCCGATTGATAACTGCGCAATTGAAAATGAATTATTAAATAAAACTATTGAAAAACTATTAAAAACTATTAATTTTATTTTTGGTATTGAATGATGGGTATTGTATAAATATTAAACAACAAAATCCCGCAACAGGTGCCAAAACAAACAAGAATGTTAGTTCGAAGAATTATTATAAATATTGGTTGATGATTAGATGCGATCAGGACAACGTTATCATAAGCTTTGTCAAAAATTCATGGTCGACATGTATTTAAAGATAGAGAGCGAATAATTTCGATACTTGTGATTCAATCAAAAAAAGTTGCGTGCAGAAGATTCTCAAAACAATTGTTAGATATTGGTGATGGTAAAGTTACTACAGATGAAACGGGATGTATAAAATTACCAACCGATTTCTGCACAATCATTGACTCGAAAGATGCTCTCATTGACCAGATATTTCCCAATGTATACAGACAACACACAAATCATGAGTGGCTGGCAGAAAGAGCAATTTTAGCAACAAAAAATGTGGACGTCTACGAATTAAATCTCGAGATAGAACATTTATTATCAGGAGACTTGGTGTTATACAAATCTATTGATACAGTTTGCGATGTTACTGAAGCTGTATATTATCCAACAGAGTTTTTAAACTTATCGGATTTACCAAGCATGCTACCGCATAATTTACAACTGAAGGTTGGATCTCCGGTTATTTTGCTTCGTAATTTGAACCCCCCATGGTTGTGTAACGGCACGCGATTAGTCTTTAAAAAATAAATGAAAAATGTTATCGAAGCCATTATTTTAAATGGCAAATTCCGAGGTGAAAATATATTATTACCGTGAATCCCTATTATACCCACAGATATGCCAATACAATCTAAACGCTTTCAATTTCCAATTAGATTTTCATTTGCAATGACTATCAATAAGTCTCAAGGTCTAACGATGTCTGTCTGTGACTTAGATTTGAGCACATCATGTTTTTTACACGGACATTATACTTGGCGTGTTTTCGAACCATCCAGTTTGTTGGTGTTGGCGAAAGATATGGGATAAAAAAAAAAAATAATTTAAACTCTGTTGCATTAAGGGATTGATATTATTTTTTACTAATATTGTCATAATTAGTGATCTATATAATTTTAAAGGATCAATTTTAGTAAATTATTAAAAAAATAAATGTTTCATGTTTTTTCATTTTTATATTCCGTCGCCGTTCACGGCACTCCATACCTCTTCCACTTATATACCACATCCTTACCCACCTATATTTTATTAGTTTTTTGTTCTAGCAAAATATTCTCTAGAAAAAATGTATATGTCAAAACAACGTTTGTCGGGTCAGTTAGTTATATATATTATTTAAGTCTAAATAATAATTCTATTATTATTATACATCGTTATTTAGGATTTAAATTTATTATTTATATGACATTTATAGAGAATATATATGTTATAGAGAATAACGAATAATGAATAATAATACAAATTAAAATAATGAATAAAAATAAAAATTAAGAATAATTCAATGAAGATTAATTTTTTATTCAAATAATCAATCAATTAATATTTTATTCGACTAATGTCCAACTCTGCCACAAATATACCACTGTATATTACCAATGCACCATTGGTTTGAGGTAATATATATATATATATATAATATTTAAATATATAATTTTATGTTACATAGTATTGATTGCTGTTGCCGCCACACCGATGTGTATAGTGTGCCGTGTGTTTGTCGCGCCGATCGTTTTTCCCTCCACGTTATCATTGCGCG
>NW_020271726.1:2199266-2228741 GCF_003268045.1 Sipha flava
CGCGCAATGATAACGTGGAGGGAAAAACGATCGGCGCGACAAACACACGGCACACTATACACATCGGTGTGGCGGCAACAATTGCTAAATACTACATTTGAAAACGTTTCAAATTTTACACTGATTTAAATAACGCAAAACGCTAACCGTAAAACTCTAAATTGTTCATAACGTTTTAATTGTCAATAACGGCTAATAGAAATTTTTTTAAACGTTTAAACGCTTAAATTGAATAACGTTTAAATTATTTATAACGTTAAACGCTCAATTGCTTATAACGTTTAAATGTCCCATAACAGTAAACAATATACATTATTTTGATTTAAGTCCTGGCTGTAAAACATAAACTAAGATTTCTATAATTTCAAAAGATTTTGTAGTTTTATGTTGAGCTCGAACAACAGCTTTTAACTCTATACATATTTACTTACTTTCAAAAACGCTTTTAATCAAATAATACATATTTATCAATTGTTGAGTATTATATATCAATGCAGAATTGACATAATTTAACATTTAACGGAGTAGAGCGTATTTTCTCAAAACATTGTGGTATCTGAGGATGGATGTTTATATTAAATTGTCATTGACTCTATGTATCATAGCATATGACCTGCAATCATAGAAGTGCGTACGCGTATGGCTTATAAGACTGTAGTCACCTCTGGGAATTTTTATTAGGCAGGTCATAGGTACCAGGTATTTAAGAAAAAAGAGTCAATTATTAATTTTTTCGAAAAACCAGAAATTTTTTTAATGAATTTTATCATAACAATTTTCGTGACTGGTGATCATTAAAAATAAATAATATTTATTATACATTGTCATGTTAAAGTGTTTTCACACTTTAGATGGTAATTACCATCATAGAAAATATATTAACTATAATAAGTTCATTAAATGTTGACTCTTGGATGTTTATTATCATATTTATTTTATATTTTCACTGTTAAATTGTTATTACCATTATCATAAATTTGTATATTGTAAGTTACATATGCCAACTTATTTGATTCAAGTTTTTATTATTTTTATAAATTATTTTCATGGTAAACTAGTGACTATGAATAAAATTCTCTAAATATTTATGGTTATAGATAGTCTGTGGCTAAGGATTTCTTGTTTTGTCTTATAGTTAAAAAAAAAAAAAGTGACTATAAAGTATAAATCCTACGATTTTATTTCTTACTATTAATTAATAAGTGAAAATTACTAATTACTATTTATATAAAATGTCTTCTCCAAATTAAGAATTGTGCTTTTGTGACAAATTCAAATTCAATCTTAATTATGGCAACTAGAACGGTACATAAAATCGTGTAAATGTTCCTTCTCAATATTGATTTAATTGAAGAAAAAGTTAGGCTTTACGATGAATCAATAATAAATGGATGCGTTATTATACATGTTTGTTGAACAAGCGGTAATTAATTTATTAAATTATGATGAAGTAATTGAAGAGTCCAAGAGTTTAATAGCAGGAAAACGAGTATTAATACTTAAAACAATTGTAATATTAATTAATTAATGTTTGTACTGTGTATCAGTTTTAATAATACGTTTTATATCTATTTATATATATTTAATGAGTCTATTTTATTTGTTTTTTGTAAGCAAGGGTTTTGTAGGGGGGTCAAAAAAATAAATAAAAGTAATACTCGAAATAGGAGTCTATGCACGCCAATGCCTTTAATGTATTATCAATCTATACATGATATAGCACGTGACATACGTTTTAAACCCGACTGAAATGTTTGAAATATTTAAGCGTATACCAACGATATGTGGATTATTGTGGACCAATGTAATATTGCTAGATGTAGTGATGAAAAAAACGTACTTGTGGAACATTACATTATCAGAAGTTGTACTCGAGTGTACGTACTGAAGGTCATATTTTAATTCTATGTTCAAACGTTGACAAATTCTGCAGTGGTGATATGGTGTAGGGAATAATATTATGCTAGCCATCAATAGCCGGAGGGGAAAAAATAAAGTAAAATATGCAACGCTTCGTTATAAGAAAAACATGTTTTATTTCCATAAATCTGAAACTTGGTGTATAAAAAATAATTACAAATACTTTATAAGCCAAACTCTTTAGTAAGCAAAATCTAACTAGATTTCACCCTCAGCAAAAAACACTTGTTAGAAGTATTTTCATTAACCATCCTCAAAAATCCTAACAGACGACTAAAAATATGCTAGCCTAAGGATTTACAATGATTCCATAATTCATAAAATTAACTTTCCGGTTATAATATTTAGCGTCAACTCCATTTATAATATCTGTAATTGTAATTGGTGAACGTGTAATTAAAAATTAATTATTATTCATAAGTTGGATCTTAATTACATTTTAATAAAGAATATAACCAAACAATTTTGAAATCTTAAATACGGTCGCTTTGTCGAACTGTAATTTCGTCAGCCAACCCATAACAGTGAACTTTTACCTTACCGAGAGTTTAGGAAGTTGATTTTTCTTCTTCAAACGTTTCGAACCTCAAAGGGCTGTTTAATATAGGGGAAAATAAGCTATGTCTGACGAAATGTGGTATTTCTTTTAGAAACACATTTAGTGAGGTTATGGTTTTAACCGGTGGCACCGTGTCAATACGTTAATAGTGTATATTTGACGTATATTCACCCGATAAAATGTTGTTGAGAATTTAGATATTTCTCAAAAAAAAACGCGGCACAAGAGTATTTAACAATGAGGATTTTGGACGTTTACTTTTTTCGAATTTTCCCAGGGTAAATCGATGTACGCGACCGGGGGACACCATTGAGGTCAGATTGGGTCGTGAATAAATAACGCGGATATCCATCTTGTTCAAACAAGCGCCGATGACGATCAGAAACAGGGTTCGAATGGGGTACATTCTAATTGCCGGACGGTCGGTGTTTTATTTGAGAATGTGTATTCGATCACGCGAGACCGTCAATTCTGTTTTATAATTTATATTATATTCGACGCGTGTATTTTTCAACAATAATTAATGTGCAGTGAGCGATTGTGTGGAATTCGATATTATTATAATTGAAGTAGATGTACAGAGTGCACAACGGTTTTAGAGTTTATGTTAGTTGTATAATTGGCCGAGTTGTTATTGAAATCAGTTTTCCCGGAATGATGATGATTAAATTACATTATAAAATTTAAAATTGCATTTTATGGCAGTACATATCTATAGTTCATAAAATTTACAATGATATAACTTAATTACCTAAATAATTTAATGCGATTATAACAAAATATCATTACTCGACTTGAAATTCGTACGAACACATTTATTTGAGTCGTGTTTTTATAATTGAAAAATACGTAGTTTCCATCGGATCTTTTCAATGTAAGCGTTTACAAGTTTACAATAAAATGCATGAATGTCAAATAATTTTATTCTATTACATAAAACGATAATTTTACGGTCAACAGTAATAAGAGTAATAAGAGTTAAAAAAATAAAATAAAATAAAAAAAATTATAGTTATAATTACATGCTATAGGATTATCGCATAACACAGTTATACAGTAGTGCAAGATATTATTCGCTCTCCAACAATATATTAAACAAGGCTTTGCACCCGAATAATATTTTCGGGTTTCGGGTTTCGGGTGTTGAATATGATCGAGTGTTCAAACATCGCAATACAACATTTAAACAAACGTTTGGGTGTTAATAACCGTTATTATCCGGGTTAATATTGGTTAATACGGGTGTTAAGTAGTCAAGGAAAAATATTATTTTTCATTGGTGGAGTGTGGTGGGGAGGCTGAGTCCCCCTGCACTAATGAAATATTTATATTTTTTGTTACCTGCCTATGTAATAAAATATCAATTTCTTATAAAACTGTGCAACAGTTTTTTTAGACCAAACTGTCATTATGTTAATTTCAAACAATGGTGTAACTGCGATTTATTTTCGGGGAAGAGGAGGCTATTTTATATGTGTATGAAGCATATAAACTATAATATCTATTAAAATTAAAATACTAACACTAGTCCTACTCCTAGTTAGTGCGGGCAAACTATTTTGTATTCTGCGTTTGTGTTTGTGGCATAGGTGGAAATTGGTGGGAGGCTTGAGGGGACTAAGCCCCCCAGAAATATAAAGTATAGGTCTTAGCCCCCTAGCCCTAAAAATTGTTATGTGACTTAAATACAATTATTAATATAATTATAAAATGCATTTTTAATAATAGAATTAAAATAAAATATTCTGTGATAAAAATTAAATCGAATTCGTAAGATTTTACAAGCTTCTTGTCATGACTTGGAACGATCGCAATTAATGTAATATTAATAATATGTTATAATACCCGTATAGGTTGTTTAATTTAATTAATTAATAATTTCTGTTTAGAATACCTACTTCAAAAATGTTTAAGATAAGGCACCTAATTGTTTTTTTGTTTAAATTGTTGATTAAAAATGTCAAATTGTCAAACTTCGTAAATTGCCTTGTTGAAATAAATAATTGCGCACAGTGGTATCCATAGGTGTAACAAGCAAATAATCCTCAGCCTCCCACAAATTTCACCAAATTTTCCCTTATGGTTTGTGGTGCGTGCACACACTAAAAACGCACTAGCTAAGACATAGTGTAATACAAAAATAATAATAATTTATACTTATGAATGTTACGATGAAATTATTACACCAACAAAAATTGACAATTCACAACATAGACATGTGTACTACACCCCATACATTGAACAAATACGAATAACGCGAACAATAATCTAGGTAATCGTATGCGAAATATCAATTCTATTTCAAACTTACAGTATTGCAATAAATAACGACTCGGTGATTCGTAAAATACCTATTACCTATTAAATTATAATAATACGACATATCCGCTTGAGATAATTTTAAAAATAGTATCCCAGTTGTTTACACTTGAAAATTCTACATACCATATCATTCATGTACACCTGTCAATATGATGTATTGCTATTGTCTTTATTTAGATATATTTAGATTAATTAACAATTTTGTATATTATTTGTGAAATTATTCCTGTGAATAATAATTTTACTATTAAACAACTAATGAAAAAATTGAAATAACCACAAAAAATACATACAAAATGATATGTCAAGATTGTAAAATAAAAAATTATTCGGGTATCGGGTTAAAACCAATATTTTATTCGGGTTTTGGTTAATTCAGATGTTAAAAAAAAAAATCATTCGGGTTATATGGGTTTTGGGTGTTTGATTTTTTAAGGGTTTTTAGGCATGTTACGGGTTCGGGTTAATTCGTGTGCAAAGCTTTGAAATTATCCTACATTGTGGGCGGTTTTATAGTAAAAATGGAAAATATTTTAAAAAAAAACCACTGATAGAACCTACACCAATTGGATGATTTACAACTTCAGTACGAGTACATGTCAGTCGAGAACTCAAATATAGTTTTCTAATTATGTAGTGATTAAATGCCGGATAACAATGATGGTCGCGTAATCAGCTGATAACGTGGTTTATAAATTCATAATCCGAAAATTGATGAGATGACGACGTGAAAATGATACATTTTATACGGGTATATATAATAGCATATATAGGGTATATAATAGCATATTTATTTATAGAATCCCGAATTTAAATATTTCCGGAAATAAAATGGAATATAATTTAAGTACAAAATGTCTGTGGTCAGATGTAACTCGTGAAACAATAATTGATTTTGTTAATAAACAGTTAGTATACATTTCAAAATCTTAAAAAATGACGAAACTTTTAGCATTTCGTCTGTGCGAACCATATTTTTTGTTTTAATTTCGTTTTCTTTGCTGCATAAAGGTTAACGATTGGATTAGTTAATAGAGCAACTTTTCTATACGGTTAAATCTTAAAAACACTAGAAATTTATCGGATCCTCGAGTTTAACAATGTTAGTCTATTATTTTATTTAGTACTCCAATATTATTTAAATACTCGTATAGTCTATATGTTTAAATTAATGTTAGCAGTTAACATTATTATTAATTAATACTCTGTAAATATAAGGTAACCTTACATTTAAAAAATCAAGTATAAATATTAACGAAGACATTTTTTACACATTAGACATGTTACAGTAAGTTGCGATTAATCTCCTTGCAGTTTTAGTACGTATTTATATTTATATTAATAGACATACAATTGATAATTTGGTAAGATACTGGTTATATAATATATATTATTCATACAATAAATAAACGAACACTTTATTTTATGTTAAAAATAATAATATAAGAAGAAATTAAATAGGTTGGGTATGACTGAGTACCTCTTCAGTTAGACTCTTAACGAAAGAGTTAATGATATCTAATATTCTTTTGTAATTTTTGTTACCTGATTTATTTAAGAATTCAAATTTAAAGTATTAATTAAAGTACTAAATTAAGTACCAATAAAATAAATTGGCATACGAATTTGGTATCTTATTTTTTAGTATACAGACGAATTTATCAAGGTAGATGATTTCTTTTTTGTCTAAGATCGTTATTTAGATAAAATTTAAACTATTTATCTTCATTAAATATGAGATAAGTAAATAATTATCTAGACTAATCCCAACTAAAATATTGCTTTATTTTCACCACCTCGTCGCCATCAATTGATATTCGTGTGGAAAATAAACTTTCGTTAATTAATTAAATATACTTATATAGGTACGTAAAGAATTTAATCAACGTTTTCATGTATTTTCTTGGATATTTATAGACGTTTTTCCATTATAGTATAGATCAGCGGTTCTTAACCATAGGGTCGCGACCCAATTTTGGGTCGCCAATAATTTTAAATGGGTCGGATAATAATTTAAAACGTTAGTATAATATTTTTATTTTTAAGTCTTATAAATAATAAATAAAACCTCATGTACGTTGGTTATAATGGAGAAAAATATTAACGAGATTTTAAAGAGAACTGAAATAGAAGTATTTTTAAGAAAAAACAATTCACCGTTATCTATCCATTTTCAAGATATAATTTAGTTGACAAAAGTTGCGTATCTATCAGATATTTTTTCGTTTTTAAATGAGTTAAATTTGAGTATGCTAAGGCCATTAACTAATATTTTTACATGTTGTAATAAAGATATTAACTACAATCAAAACCAAATCAAGAAACAAGCTTGATGCGTATTTCACTTACTAACTCCATAGAAGAACTCTAAATTGATTCATTGGTAAAGCAACATCAAGACCAAGGAAGTCATTAAATTAAAAATTATTTAAAAAAACAATACAATATTATTAAAAGAAATGTTTATTTTTAAATATAATGTAATTAATATTATGACTTGTTATGAATACAAGTAATATGAGTAAAAATTTTTATTCAATTAAGAGTACCATATAGTTATTTTTTATTCTGCCATTGAATATTATTTATAAAATAGTCGCAGGAAAAATTTGGTAAATATCTTGGGTCGCCACTACACAAAAATTAAGAACCGATGGTATAGATAATCGTGGGAATTTATCGCCGTCAGATTGCGTATCGGAGTACGTTCATTTCGAATCGATCAATCATTTGTTATAGATTCATTATTTTAACGGTTGGTCGGTCTTTTATTGACATTAAGTGTTATCGGTGACTTCTACGATGAGCGGATTCTTCGCACAAAGCTTTTGTCAGGCAGACTCATTGGAATTTCGCGGCTTCTGTCATTCGCATGCGTCGAATATTGAATAAATAATAAAAACAATTCGATTCTAATAATTTATTAGGGCTTGGGAGTTAAAGCATTGGCTTATTTTTATGGATTGACTTAAAATATAGTAGAGTTCTATATAAGTGTATGCTTTTTTTTTGCTTTTTTCAGCAATTTAAAAAAAAAAAATGCTCATTCTAGTTTTTCAGATTATTTTTGCTTATTTGATCAGTTTTTTTGCGTTTTTATAGTTTTCTCCTGCAAAGTTGTTTTTGATGGAATTAAATTAAAATTAATTCTTATCTACGTTCTCACGTAGTTTTTTGTCGTCCAAGGCATCGTTATTGGGTTAACAAAGATATTCTAACGCTGAAAATAGAACTGAGTGTCAACGTCAGAATGATCAAGAACAGAGAAAACAGTTTACATTTTATTTTTCAGAAAAATCCCCAGTTCCGCGCAAGCAGTCCGACAATGCGCACGCTTTTCGATGTTTTTCTCTCGGATTATGCTCCATTGTATCTGTTGCGCATAAGAAAAATCTTACTTTGCTCCATACGATTCTTCTCTTTCTATACCTGCCAACGGTCAATCCACACACTACGGGTAAAGATACATCCCCAAGTACCTACAGTAATAAACTTATTTACTAGTCCTACTTAGTTGTAAGCAACAAAACAAATAATTTTCGTTAAACCACCACACGATTACATAACTATTACGCAAAGCCACGGGCACCGTATCGCGCAGCGACCTTTGGACCTCGGATAGCAACAAATCTGCGATATGCCTAAGCCAACCGTATCCCCAATTAAGATTGTGAAAAATAAAATTGTCACTAGTAACAATGAAAATAAACGTTCCCTTTCATCATCATCCTCCTCTCCATGACAATCGCCGCACGTCGTATCATCTAAGAAAAACAAAAATTTTGTTCGCACCAAACCGGTTTGCGTCACTCTCCGCTAACGACAACGATACCACCGCCGACAATGAAGCCGAGATCGACACACAACCAGAGACCTCAAATCAGGGGCAACAGAATACTATCAATGCTACACCAAAAATAATTTTTCCTCCACCTATATTTATTAAAGGCGTCCTTGACTACATTGGACTACGCAACCATCTAACAGAAGTCACCGTCCCTGATAGTTTCTCGTGCAAGTCGACCATTAATCACCTAAAAATCCAATCAGACACTCCCAACAGTTATAGAAACATAATCCATTACCTAAAAGAAACCAACGTACAATTCCACACCTATCAGCCACAATCTGATAAGCCACTAAGAGTAGTTATCCGAAACCTCCATCCCTCAACTTCAGAGGAAGACATTGCATCTGCAATAGCAGAAATTGGTCACACTGTAAGAGACGTCACTAATCTCAGACACCAACAAACTAAAACACCGCTACCTCTTTTTTTTGTCGACCTAGACCCATATGATAGTGATAGCGATATTTTCTCCATAACAACTCTTTTACACACAAAAATAAAAATTGAAGAACCCTATAAAAAGCGACAAATACCACAGTGCCAAAATTGCCAATCACTCTATGGCCACACTCGTACCTACTGTGCTCATAACCCACTATGCGTCAAATGCGGTGGAAAACACCTCTCTACCACTTGTTCAAAATCACCAGATCTTCCAGCTAAATGCGCTCTATGCGAAGGCGCACACCCAGCTGACTATAAAGAATGTACTGTATACAAGCAACTGACTCGCAAGCACAACAACTTCTCAACCAAGAAACCTCAACAACCACAGCAATTCAACTCCACCGTCAACGTCGAACAATCACAACAACACCCAGCTACTGAATTCTCGTCCAAGCCACAGACACGTTCGTATGCTTATGTAACTGAGGGTCATCATCCTCCCAAACCTAATACCACGTCTCTCAACAACAATGAAGGTGAGCTTCTTAAATTTCTAAACGAGTTTAAAGCCATTCTAAGCCCTCTTATAGCACTCCTCACCATGGTCCTCTTAAATCTCACAAATATCAATAATGCAAAGTAACCCTACATCCAAGTCTCTTATCCTCATTTGGAACTCGAATGGGCTCATGAATCACAAAAATGAAATTTCAGCTACACTCCAAAACAATAGAATCGATATCACACTCATCTCTGAAACACACTTCACTAATTCCTCAAACTTTTATCTACCTGGATACCAAATCTTCAAAACCAACCACCCAGATGGCACGGCACACGATGAAGCCGCTATCATAATTAGATCATCACTGATCTACTACCCTCTTCCCAGTATCCAATTACCTCATATTCAAGCCTGCGGCATATCTCTAGCATTAAATAGCATACCTATTAATATTTATGCAGCTTACAGCCTTCCTCGCCATACAATAACCCATGTCTAATTTAATGATTTCTTCACCACCCTTGGAAAAAAATTTATAATAGGGGGTGATATAAACGCAAAACACATGCGATGAGGATGCCGTACAAACAGTCCTCGTGGTAATACCCTCAAAGCGCTAGCTTACATAAAAAAATATAAAATACACGCCCCTCCCTCTCCGACCTACTGTCCCTCCTCACCTAGAAAAAGTCCGGACATCCTTGACATTTTCATAACAAAAATACCAAACAGTCTATATTCTACGGTAACCAACCTAGATGACCACATGTTCTGACCACTCTTCTGTCCTCTTCACAATTGATACAGCTCCTCTTCACAAACAAGATAGACCTATCTTATCCAAGGCCAAATGGATTGGGGTAAATTCAAATCAACTATTGACACCCAAATCAATCACAAAATTAGTTTAAAATCCATTATCGACATTGACGATGCCGTAAACCATTTCACCAAAACGATATCACTCTTCTCCACTTCCTCCTAAAGATCATGCTTGAAACCTACCCCTCCATATTAGAGCTCTTATCTCAGAAAAACGAAAAGCTCGTACCACTTGGCAAAGAACAAAATATCCCTCCGATAAACGTAAATTCAACAATCTAACGAATCTAAAGAACTTTGGCCTCAATTAAGTCAGAAAACTTTACTAGGCACCTTGTTTCTCTATCCACTACTGACAATTCACTGTGGCAAACTACAAGAAAAATACTTCGCTCCCAATCTCATCTTCCTCCTCTAAAAAAAACTGATGGATCATGGGCCATACTTATCTGAAAAAAGCAAATATATTCTCCCACCACCTCGCCTCTACCTCTCAACCACACAGCATATGTCCAACCCAAATTGAAACAGTAAGCCACTCACTTTTCTGCGTATTGCCTATGACCCTTCCATCTAAACATATTCGCCCGAGCGAAGTTGAACATGCAATACACCACTCTCCTCGTCGCAAAACCCCAGGTTATGACTTAATCACATCTGAAGTAGCTATAAAACTGCCAAAAAAAGCCATACTGATGCTCACGTATATATATATCTCCATGTTGAGGCTCTCGTATTTCCCAGTCCTATGGAAGTTTTCTGTAATCATCATGATTCTCAAACTAAAGAAATTACCAGACTCACCTAAATCATACAGACCAATTAGTCTTCTTCCGCTGTTCTCAAAAATCTTTGAAAAAATTATTCTTTAGCGCATCCTGCCCATCATTGAATCTAATCTACCCAATAACCAATTTGGATTTCGACATAACCATTCAACTACTCATCAGATCCATCGCCTTGTTGATAGCATCTTTTACGCTTTGGAAAAAAAGCTAATATGTACAGGTGTATTTCTAGACGTGGCACAAGTCTTTGACACAGTCTGGCATAAAGGTCTCCTCCTTAAACTTAAAACCATTCTCCCCCCTTATTACTATTTAATGTTCAAACCTTACCTTCTAAACAGACACTTCTCTGTCCGTTCAGGATCAGCCATATCTAAAATTTTTCCGATCTGTGCTGGCGTCCCCCAAGGAGCAGTCGCAGCTCCACTACTGTTCAACATATTCATCTCTGACCAACCTACCACTGTCCATACAACTACTGGAGACTTTGCCGATGACAAGGCACTCTTGGCTTTCCATTCAAACTCTGAAACGGCCTCAAACTTTATCTAAAACCACCTTAATATCTTATCAATATGGTATAAAGATTGGAGGATAAAAGTTAATGAAACCAAATCCGTCCTCTGTACGTTCACGCTTCGACAAGCTGTTTGTCCTCCTGTGTACTTAAATCATCTCCCGATCCCACCTGCCCAAAATGTTCGCTACCTAGGTCTTCACCTGGACCGCCGGCTAACCTGGGCAACACATATCCACACCAAACGGCTTGCTCTAAACAATCGTTCTCGACAATTATGTTTTCTCTTAACATCTAAATATCTTAACCTTAAAAATAAACTTTTATGATATAAGTTACTCCTCAAACCAATATGGACGTATGGCGTATAATAAAACATAGTAATCACTGTCTTTGTGTGCAATATTTTGTAAAATATATCGAAAAGCATAATATTATTTAAACTTGTGATAGTTCAAGTCCAATAAAAAATAATTATAATTTATGAGTATTGTATCATTTTATATACATTTTATTAATTTAAATAATATTTCTAGTACCCAAATGCAATTGATTTCTATGCAAAATTGTTGTTAAATCTTTAAATTATTCATGTCATATACATTTAAATCAAATATTTCCACAGTTATATGAAAACTACGTATGCTTCTCAAAGACAAATGATTTTAAATGTTGATCCAATTGATACAATATTATTGGAATGGCCATTCCTCGGCAAGGTAATTTTTGTTTATAGTATGGATTTTATTATTATAAAATCATAGTTTTGTAAATTAATACATACAATTTTAAATATAATGTTATATTCATATCTACAGGAATTGTTCGTGAAGAACCATTTCTATTACCTAACCAATATAGAAGATACAGCAGTAAATAATTTTAAAACAAAAATACCCACTATGTTAAAGTTTGCCCAGGCAGAAGCTGAAAGAAAGCGTAAAGATAATAACCTGCAATCAAGATTAATGGATATAATTAAAAACCACAATAATAATAACAATAATTATAGTGATTTTTTGAAAAATGTTACATGGCTATTATGAAAGATAATGTTGAGCTGATGTTTATTATGTTTGAAGTAAATATTAATATCTGCCTATAGCTTTTCATCTATTTTTCCATCAACTCATTTAATTTTTATATCTTTTTTAATTAAATTATAGGACACATGTAGTCTTGATGAAGTGCTATCAAATAAGAAAATAATTTCAACACCTGTTGTAGTTTGTCTTGGTAAGATTATAGTTTTATAAAATATAATCAATTTCTTTTCTTTAGTAAAAATGTCTCGCACTTAAATCTAACTTGTTAGATATTTTTAGATGAAATATTAATAGTAACCAAACAATTTTGATAGAAGTCATATTATTGAAATTGAAAATTGTATTATGTTGAATAAATCTCTTAATTCATTGCAATATATCTAATTTTGAATTTTAAAAAACCTGTTGCTCTAAAATTACTAAAAATTGTACTTTTGGATATTTTGATGATTGTAATTCCTAATTGCTAGTTTTATGCCATATATATATATATTTACAATGATAATTAATTATATAAAAAATGTATAGGTAATATTTGGTTGAATTTAAAATGCTTTGTCTTTGTGGACAAACAATGTTTATGGCGTGAACCAGTGACAATCGAAGGCCATTATAATAATGTTTGTCATTTTATGTTTTTAACATTCAATATCCTAAGGAATCGGCTGGTATTTTGCAGTTTCTCCAAAGGTAACTCTTTTATTTTATGACAATAATTCCTATACTATAAATTATTTAATTATTTTTATGTTTTATATAGTTCTATGTTTAATATAAATTAAAAAGGGAATAAGGTAAAGAAGAAAACTTCTGCTGAAAAATTTGTTTCAAAATTACTTAAACTGATAACAGATTATGATAGCTATGTAAAAAAGTGGACATTTCAATTTTTTTTTTTTAAATTTTTTCTGTTATAAAAAGGGTATAAGTATAAGTATATTTACCGAGTTACCTAATATACATGTAACATTATTAAGTTTAAATATATGAAAACAGTTTTTTAATATTATTTATTACATCATTATATTATATTCTATTATATATAAATATATTTTTTTGTTCTTTTATTTATATAACAATATATTTATATAATCTATACAAATATGATATATCTAAAAAGTAAGTCTGATGAAAAATTTGATAATGACGTTAAAGAATAGAAAGGTTCCCAGTTGTGCCACCTGACAAGTTTAAGTTAATATTATTATGCAGGTCCTTGGGTCATTGCCTTTTTAACTTTCTGGGTATGAAGTTGGCAGAGAATAGTCTTAATTAATGGATTGGAATGCAAGTGGAACTTGGAATAGAATTTGTGGGTTGGTAGATTCAGGTCTTTGTGGAGATTTTTTTTGGTTTCATACCAAGGGGCCAAGGTTATTAAGCGGAGGCGATATTATTGGAGTTTTCGTGTTTGATGGCTTTGATTAAAGAGTAAATAAATTTAAAGAATTTCAATTTCTAAACATTTAAAATTTGAAAAAAATTGAATTTAGTAAATTTCAATGTGATAAATTACTGGGAAAAATCCATTGAAATGTACACTCACTATATAGGTAAACGTCATAGTTAATAGTTAGATTTAAAATTTACATGTCGTGAATTAATAACAGTTGTAATTTACTAACTTTTAACTTGTACATTTAACTATTAACCATTAACTAATATGCAATTACAAGTCATATGTTGGTAAATGTCAACCAATATTAATAGATAAATTTACAAAACAAAGTAAGTAAATTTCAACTATGACCTACTGATAATTTTACACATCAAATAGGTTAGTAAATTTTAACTTCACTAAGATTTTAAATTTACAAGTAATGCGTTGTAAATTTTATCACATGGTGTTATTAATGTGTGTTGCCACACATTTTTTGTAAATTTACATAGAAAATTGTTTATCGTGTAGCCTATAGGTACGCATCATACAATGTACATATTAATATACTATTATAACTTATTAAAATTATTTTTATTCGTGTTTATATGACAAATATATTAAAATAAATATACCTAATAAGTCAATAATAACACTTAATTCTACAAAAAAAAAAGCCGTTCTCCTAAAAAAGCTGTCCTAGGCTATAAGCCTTTTAGTCTGCCCCTAATTCGCCATTGATGTAGTCACTAATAGGTAATAAAAATATTAGAATATTTTCACAATGTATTTGATGGGAAAGGTTTATTACTACTAAAGAGAGATTTCTTCGAATCTCTAATAAAAAGTGAAATAACGATATTAGTGTACTCAGTGTACTTGAACAAGTACTTTTGCCACCAAATATGGTTATCGTAAGCTCGGAATTCAAATCAAAAGTTTGTCTAGTGGATATGATGTATTGATGTATTCATATTAAGCTTTGTATAATAGTCGTCAATATCCTTTTCTTATGAACATTCTTATCTTAGTCACGATTCTCGATTGTTCACGACCGAAGTGCAAAGAGAACAATGATAATATTCACAACAAATGACCGTTTTTGAGATCACAAGACGGTGTTTAGACTATATCGGGTTGTTGTTTTGTAGAAAATTTCAATAATTTAGTCACAGAAACAATAGTAAGCGTTTTACGTCAATTTTTTAACGAGTAGAGGGTTTAAAAATATACACTTTCTATACTCGGTTTCGGTGTTAGTAAACCAGATAGTCGCGTTCAGCGTTGATTCAGCCAACGGACATGACTTTGATAAACTTAAGTGATAACTTTTAAAATATTTTAATAAAATTTAATGTAGTATGTAATTTATGTGTTAAAATTTTAAGGATATAAAGGTAACTTAAGTATAGTATACTATTATCATAATATTAAAGTTTGTTGATAAAATAAAGTTTATTCATGGTTCATTCTATTTTAAATTTTATTAACGATGTACACCTAATGAATAGTTGTTCAAGTTTATTTCATAGTGATTATAGTTTACACGTATGAATTAATGTACAACTAAAAACAGTTTGTTAAATGCTATACATGGTCAGTGTCGCTTTCCCTAACTACATAAACATAACCCAATACTGCATACAAAAATATTACGATTCCTCATAATTCCTCATACTTATAAAAAGGTATAACCTAATTCCGGAAAAAAAAAAAAATAGTACGATACCGAACAAATTTATTAAATATAAAATTAGTAATAAAAATGTAACCGTTTACATATAAATATTTTAGGTACCTATAATGTTTTACAATTTAAACAAGTTTTTTTCTATACATTCCATTAGAGTCTGTTAATAAAAATTAGTGATGATTAGGGCCCGGATTTAAATGCACTTAAAACCATACAAATATGCTCTAAAAAATAAAAAAATAGTCAAAAATGTCCTTAAAAAAAGCATTTTACCACAAAAATGAACTTAAAAATGAAAAAAATGACCTTAAAAATGACATATATTTATTTTTTTATTTTTGGCATTATCTAACACACTAATTAATATATTAAAATTATATAACATAACTATATTATGATTTTAAATTTCGATTACTACGGTTACGAAAGATAATATTATAGAATGTATATTTTATCTATAGTCTATACATTATACATAAGTTAACAGTTATTTGCTGACGATACAAGTTGTGCGTGAGTAGAAAATTTTTCAACAGTTTCATACGTATTTATAATTTACAGTGTCGTTATTTTATACAGTTAATTTTTTTACGTAGTAACTATGCCACCTAAAAGACTTTGTATTTTTAACGAAAAGTTGCAAAATGATTTCCCATTTATTAAAAAACTTAAATCTACTGACGATTTCAATGTATATTGTAAAACTTGCCGCGGAACTTTTTCAGTAAGTTATGGTGGACGATCGGACATAAACGATCACCTTAAAACCCAAAAACATAAGTTAGCTACAAGATCATCGGTTCAATCTGGTAAAGTTTTCAACTATTTTTCTGCTTTGGTTCCTACTGAAAATGATTTTTTGTTAGCCGCTCGCGAAGCTACTTTTGTGTATCATACAGTAATTCACAATCACAGTTTTCGTTCTATATCTTGTACATCGGAATTGATTTGTCAATGTTTAAACGATAAAAAATTCACGTGTGCAGAAACAAAAACCAGGGAAATAGTTGTCAATTTTTATTTGCTCGTACATAGTTGATAATACTTTAAAGAAACTATCTTCTGTGAATTATGTATCTGTTTTAATTGACGGTTCCAACCACAAATCAATTAAACTAGTAAATGTTGTTGTTCGTTATTTTTTGCCTCATGTTGGTGTAAAAAACAAAATACTAGAGTTCTCAAATTTTCCCGGTGAAACGTCTGATTTAATTACTTCTAAAATGATTGATGTTCTTACTAAATTCGGATTAAAGCAAAAAAATGATGTACTATCGGCTGACAACACAAACACTAATTTTGATGGATTAAATAAAAATAGAAAAAATAACGTGCACATAAAACTTCAGACAGAATTAAAA
This sequence comes from Sipha flava, assembly GCF_003268045.1. NCBI lineage: Eukaryota > Metazoa > Arthropoda > Insecta > Hemiptera > Aphididae > Sipha > Sipha flava. The sequence goes on from NW_020271726.1 coordinate 2,216,415, forward strand.
AAAGATATACTTGGATTAGGTTGCAACACTCATAACATACATAACGATATACAAATCGCGTCAGATAATTTACTAATCGACGCAGACGCTTTTTTTTTTGCAGAAGCAAAAAATGTTATTTTAGTAGAACAAAAATGAGAACAAATATTTAATATATTTAAAGAAAAAGATGTAAATGTATCAAATCTTGCAATGGTTGTAGAGTTTGCATTTTGTTTATCGAGGCCAAACGCGTCCATGGAGCGAGTATTTTCTTTAATGACAACTACTTGGACTGACGTTCGAAATCAAATGGATACTAAAACAATAGAATATTGTCTTATAATAAAAACATATGGCTTGAGTTGCATTGAATTTTACAATGAAATAATAAAAAATCCTACATTACTGAAGTACACAGCAATGAAAAATATAAGGTCTTCTTGGACGAAAAAAATAAAGAAAAATAATAAATCAGTAAAATCTACCTAGGCTAGTATATTTATCTAAACTAGAGCTCTTAATACACGTGAATTCACGGAATTCACGTGTCACGTGTTACGTGTAAAATCCAAAATAAAAACGTATATCCTTAACTTAATACTGTACTATTAATATTTTATTAAAACTTCAAGTGTATAACATAAAATTACTAATTTTACCATTGTAAAAATGGATATATATTTTGGATAAACATGTATTTCACGTGTACACGTGAATTCCGTGACATGTGTTTTAAGAGTTCTAATCTAAACCGCTGGAAATTGTATTATTATTTTTATTTGAATTTTAAGTGTTAATAAAATAAAGTTGGCCTATTTAATTGATTAATTTGAATATTATTTATACCTAAAATTTGTACCTATACAAATAAATATGTGATTATATACTTACTAGATAATTACCTAATATTTATGAATTTTGGTGTCCTGGATTTCTAAAAATTAAAACTGGCCACCTTAGTGTATGTTCACGCGCAATTAACCCGTGAGTTGACGTGCCCTTTAATTGTACCTCGTACGTTGACGTGTGTTTAGTTTCTTTCGCGGACGTTTAACCGGCATGCCGGTCAGATCGCATTATTGGTCGTTACCACTGTTATCGACGTTCCGACATTGTTGTACACAAAGTTGTGTGTCGCCGCAGTTTGCGGACCGCCGCCATTAGTGATGAGCGCAAGTCTTCGTGGTCGTTGCCACATAAATGCTGACGTTGCGGTGTTTCACATTGTTATTCGTGATCGTTGCCACATAAACGCTGACGTTGTGGTAATTAGAAGAGTTGCTAGCTGAGCACCGAGTGGGTTCACCGTCGTTCAGATAAACCTCGTGGCCATCAATCGCCATAATCCGGTTGTGAAGCAATCATCACCAAATCCTGATCGCCAAACATTTGTCGGTAACGTTATCATCCGGTGTCTTAGGAGTTCCGTACCACTGGTGCTGGTCAATATTTTGTCATTTTAAAATATATGTATTTTTATTATTTTTATTAGGTAAGATTACTATGTAATTTCTGGTTATAATAGATATTTCATGTAAATACCATATTTTACCTTTGTATTTTCGTAACACACCAGTCATAAGTCTAACTGCAGAGTAAGAGCCTTTGTGGCGAACAAACATATTTTACATTAGTTTCTGTTAATATTTTAATCAACTAATCATTCTTTTTAATATTTTTTTTTTAATGATGTAGGTATAATATCTACTTACAACAGATTTTATTCTTAATTTAAAATTATACCATAACAGTTTATTATAATTATTTTATGTTTGAAGGGTATATTTTTCCGAGGACAAAAAATACAGTTCAAATACTACGTAAATAATACAAATTTATTGTGAATCCATGCTGACAAAATGTCTGAATATTTATACTACTAATTAAGTAACATTGAACATGACGAGGTGTACGTGATATGTAGATTTTATACCCAGTAATTATTAAATTTTATATATATATATATATAATTGTATTTTTAATTTGACCAACATTTATGTATTTTCTTTGTAAAATTCCGTCAAGAGTAGAAATAAACAAATAAACAAAATATTTCAATGAACCTTTGTGATAGCCGAATAAGTCAAGTAGTCATTCAAAGGGTTTTAATTATTTATTCATTCAAAACAATCGCATTCATTTGTTATAGTCTTTCAAGTCGTTCAATTTTCATAAATTGATCTGGGAGGAAACAAACGTCATCAAATAAGCAGTATATTCAATCGGGGTATTTTTTTTTCATTTAAGTGACTCTAACTGATAATTTTTTACTTTAAATATTATGTTTCTGCGCATATAGTCTGGGCCATCACGTATTGCAACGATTGATTTTCATTTGGAAATTTATGAACTAGCAAATGATATACTAGAAAGTTTGAAAAGCATATACTATATATAAAGTAGAATGTCGCTGATTCAGACTAAATGGGACCAGACACTATCCGGATTGCTTTATATTACCTATACAATTTCATTAACTGGTTATTTTGCTAGATATTTCGCGCATACTCAATAAGATTAACTATGCGGGTGTATTTGCTTTTTTGAAATACATAGCGCAATTAATTATTTTGATATCAGTACTTAATGATTTTCTTCATATAAATTCTTCATGTTTAATAAGTGATATTATGTGATTACTTATGTGATAATGTGGTTTTTTTTTGTACACATCAGCTATTATTATTATTATTATAGCCGTTGTATCACATCGCATTGTAATTGTTATTGTGATATGATTTTCCGCAGAGTTTTCATAAAGAATTATTATCAAAAATAGGTATTTGATAAAAAAAAAAAAAAAACGTTTTTACATTATACTAAACCAAAAACATTTCTTGGTATGATGATTTTCCTTTCACAATGAACAAACGGATTTTTTCGGTTGGTTGTATTTAACTCGATTTTTGAGGTCACGGTCTTGAGTTATATTTCAATATAAATTGCAGGATTTCCCGATGAGTAGAAAAAAATTTAAGCATTTGGACAGTTTTTACGATTTATAGTGGTTTTAATATCTTTTGCTCGTGTATTCGCATTAATGGTAGTGCATAGCGTTCGGTATTTCCGTGTTTGTATCGCAAAGTACGCTTTGAAGCAACAAAATTTTTAGAAATGTGTTATCTAGTTTCCAATACAATGGAACGATGTAATTATAAATAAAAATAAATTATTGATTAAATACATGTCATCATATATTTGTAGTAACACACATGTTCATTATTTAAAATTAATTGTTCGCGACATCCTATTGTAGATTAAAGCATCCGAATGTTACGGAAAAATTGCTTTATTTAGTTTATTTAAAAACAACAGATACTCTTGAAATTCTCAACTTCAACCGAATAATTCTTTTCTAAGTAGAAAAAGCGTGTTCGTCTCTGTATTAGAACCGAAAGAAAACTGAACGATTTTCGTTTCGATGTTTAAAGAACAATGTTGAATTTATATATTTTTTTTTCGTTCAATTGAAGCCCTCGACAACACAACGGCTATTTGGTGATTTAGTAAATTGTATTAGGTGCACGTGCAGTCGTGGTGTGCGTGGGACTAAGAGCTTCAAAATTTATAGCTCTTATAGTTAGCTTATTTGATTACAAATATTATAACAGTTATTTGTAATAGTTTTAAGAGCGAAATAATATTAAGTTATTTTTGGTGGTTAATACCATAACAATGTACCTATTTAATTCGTTTTAGCTTACAGTTTTTTTGTAATGTGCTATTCGGGTATATAATTACATTAATGTGAATGTAAAATTTAATTTCAATATATAATTAGTAGGTAAATCATCTTTGCAATTGGTTAGTTTGATTTCGAGAATATAGTTTACCGATAGCTGTAAATTGCTTTCGCCAAGCACATCTTTGTAGTGTTTCCATTAAGTTATATTTTAAAACGTGTTTATTCAAAACGATTTGTTTTTGGGCTCATTTAGATTTTGTTACTACCATTAAAAATTCCATTCCTTTTTCGTCTTCTTGTAAATTAATACTTATGTACAGATAAATAGCAATCAACATGTTTTTTTCAAAAGTATTTATTAATAATGTTGCATTTTTCATTTAGTTGGAGTAGAAAATAAGTTTTTTAACCATATTTATTATATATATAGATATAATTATTTTATTATAAAGATTATATGTGAGATATTTTATTAATTATTTTCAGTTCTTTTCTAAGTAGCAATGACGATTTTTTTTCTGATTTACATAATATTATCCAAAATTACATATATTTTAGGGGGAAAGAAAAACAATTTTATTTTATGGTCCTGATATCTACAAGCAAATAATTGTCATTGATTATAATGTACTGTCCTTTCTTAGGATTTAATACCATTTTAATACTTATTTTTGATTGGGGATAATCTAATTTAAAATAAAAAAAGGTCAGAAAAAATTAAAAGTTTTTTGGATTAAACTAAATTTCATTTGATTCAGTACATCAATGATATGACGTATCTCGTCGATATTTTATTTATTGTTAAAAATCAAATTCAATCGTAAGTTGATCGTTGTATCTAAATGTTATCTACATCATAAATAAATTAATAAATTTAATATATGCGTATCCTCGAAACTCTCCTCATACCCGTTTTATGCGAGCTGTAAATAGTGAACCTTTTTATTTTAATAATACGTATTACGTTATAACTTGTATCATATTATATTATATTCGACAATTTTTTTGAGCTGGTCCTATATAAATGTACAAATAAATAAAAGAGTTTAGAACTAATTACATTTTTTTGTATTAACCATTTATATTTTTAACTAACTATTTTAAAAATTTAATAAAACCTTAAAACCTATCAAATTTTATGAATTTCTACTAATATTTATCTTTTAGTAAAAACTAATTAATAATGCTTAAATTTATATTTTTTCTTATTTTCTTTCTCTTTCATCTTAGATATTATATATATATATATATATATATATATATATATATATATATATATACTAGCTGTCCCGATACGGCGTTGCCCGCGTATTAGTTGGTTTTTTGGCATTTTCGTAGGCCATTAGTGTTATTATGTATGAGAAAATTTAAAAGTAATAGGTAAAGTATCTAAATGTTGAAATTAAGTACAAACCAACATATATATTTTCTGAATTTACATTTTATTCATCTTATATTAAATTATTGTTTGTAATCAGTGACCTACTTACAAAATATACTATATACATTAAAAACATACAAAAATAAATTAAATTATTAAAACTAAAAATTATCTAAGTACTACTTTGTGTACAACATTCCTGGTTAACCTGTCTTTCGCTAACACGAAGAGATTTGATGGTTTTCCTACACGTGAGGATTACAAATTTCAGTTGCGCCAAAGGACGTCATTTGGAAGCAAGAATTGAATTTGCGTGTCTTACGTAAAAATAATTTCGAATCGTCTGATTCGCCAGCAAGAAATGATTTTAAAGGTTCCAGTGGAATAGGAAGAGGTGCCAGTACAACTTTTCTAGATGCACAACACATACCAATCGTTTCATTGCGGAATTTTAACGCTTGACAATATTGGCATATTTTATCCATTGCACCAATTATAATTTTAGTATGTGCAGAGTAATTGATATCTGGTGCATATTCGAACGCAAGGCGAACGAATGATGCACGTGTTAATGCACGGTTGGTTGTTGTCGCTCTCTGTCAAGTTCTCTAAATGTGGCTATGTGCCGTTTTCGCGCCGATCTTGTTCTCAATATATTTTGTCGTAGACGTTCATCACGCTGTTCTCGAGACTCTTGTCTGCGAATTTCTGCTGTTCTGATTTGTTGAGCTGCGTTTCTTGTTGCAATTTGTTCTTCCGATTCATGAGCTCTATTAACATGCATACGTCGTGCATTTTTACTATACTGATTGTGTAGGTTAGATTTCCGCGGCATTATACTAAATTTAAAAAAAATTAAAGAATATTCAATACTGAACACTGCACAATAATAACACAATACCAAGTATTTATGGTTAGTGTGTAGGTAAAGTAAAATACGAAAACACTAAACCGATACAAATTAAACCGTATAAATAAAAATAATAAACAAAACTCGAGACGGCGCGATTAACTCGATAATGACTGACTCGGTCAGATTGTTGCGCTTTATATTAATTGATGAATACGTCGTACCGAACTTCGCATTTTATACAACATGAACATTTCTCGAAAATTCTATAACTTTCTTCATTACAACAATTGCAATGCAAAAAATAATATTGAGATAAAAACCATTCTATATATATATATTATGGAGATAATTCTCGGAACAATTCATATCTACACGCCGCCGACGATAAAACACACACAATAGAAAAAAGATCAGATTACAGATAGCTATATAGATACTGTCGCGGTCGGTCACGGGAAAACCCGAAATACACCATGCAATTATACACATTTATTAAAAAGTTAATTAAAATATTTAAAATATTAAAAAATTTGAAAAAAAACTATCCTATATTTTAAGTTGGACCAAATTACACACGGTGTAAAAAATTTCATCAAAATCGGTCCAGTAGTTTCGGAGATTATCGCGAACATACATCGTGACACGAAATTTTTATATATACAGATATATATCTTAACAATAATTTCTTTCATTAAACATCTGGAATTATATTTCAAAATAATATATTTCGAATTTATTTTTTCTCTGTTTTGTTAACTGTGTTATACATTTTGTTTCAAAAGTAGAAATTTTGTAGGCAGAATATAACTTTTACGGTTTGTGATATATTATTTTTGATAAATTGTGCATTTATTAATTAGTATTTAAAATTATTAAGAAAAATAAAATATTAATTACCGATAGATTTATGAATGAATTTGAAGGAAATGGTTATTGTTAATTATATTAAATTGTTAAATTACATAATTCAACACATTTAATACATAAATAAAATATTAAATGAGTATTATTTAGATATTTGTACGGATTCGTTAGGAAATTCATTAAGCCGATGGATTAAATATAATATTATTTTTCGGTTTGAATTCAACGCTCTGCGTAACATTTCTCATCCCGATGTAGAGAGTTATATTCCTAATAGGACTCATGATTAGCACACTTGACTTTTATATAATAATATCCAATGCTTAACTTCGAAGCGCAATGTGTAATCATATTGTTCTATCAAAACACAACGCACTGAAACTTGTTAATTAAACCGAACCGAGACGGTTGGGAGGAAACTATTTTACATACAATCCATGTGAAATATTCCGGATAGCATACGTATACGTATCAATATTGACTATGCGAAGCGCCGTGTTACCGAATCGATTGGAGGCAATTTTATTTTATGTAACCTCGCATGAGTTACGATCATAATTTGCCTATTTTCTTTTCGGTATCGTTTTATTAAAAAGATGGCCGAAAAAAACAAACCGTAACAAGATACAATGTCTACAATGAAGAATTTAAACTAATACATACATTTGGTTCGTAAAGAATAGTTTATGAAATTCATAAATTTTCTTGAGAGCACGTAATATAAAATAATAATTTTTAGACAACTGAAATTACAAATTCCTTTGGTCGTATACTATAAACTAAGCCATAGCATTAAATCATGAAAAACCGGCACTTGCGGCTACATGGTTTCGTATTAAAACGTAGGAAACGTATCATTTTTGTGCATAAGTTTACGACTTTCTCATCATTAACGAGTCACGTGTTATTCCACATGTATTTTTATTAATATGAGTGTGGGCGATTAATTTTTTTATTAATTTATATATTTTTCATAGACATGCTGAAGTTGACAAGAAAAAACTACATACTTTTAAAAATATATATGATTTTTTTTTCGTTGATTAAATAATACTATTTTATTTAGTTTTTTAGATTCGCAATTATTTTCTTACGTTTGAAATATATAAAGAAATGTCTTTGCGTAATAGTTTTACACAGTAAAAATTTCAAAGAACCAAGATTTACATCATATTACATCATAAAATTCAAAAAATAATAGTCAAAACGACTTTTGATAGGTTTACTTATTATTCAAATGACCATATACCGCGATAATGTATAACCTCAAACGTTTATAGTCTATGACGTAAGCTAAAAATTAAAACGAAAAAAGAAACATTATGTATATGAAAATATGTATAAAATAATATAGATACATTTTACATACATTTCGTTAAATCATATTATAATGATATTTACATCGAACTTTTTAACTACTCAATAAATGTACACGTTTTATTATAATTCCAATCTTCTATACCTATTGTTATAGCATTCCATTTTAGTTATTTATTTTTATTTTTTTTTTCTGTGAGCACTACACACTTATATCACATGCGTTTCAGTACGCCCACATCTAATCATCGCCAACTTTTTGAAATGACAAGACAGGCAAACATACTGCATTTGAATTATAATTTATCAGTTCTTCCTCAGTGTACATATTCGTTAATGGAGTTTTGGGATATTTTATTGCCAACTGACGTGTGAAACACTGCCGTAGTGTAGTTGTAGATTGTAATCCAATTGGATTCGGATAATACGTTGAATAATAAATACACGTCAATTGAAGACTACTGCTCATCTGATACTTTAATATTTTAAATTTTTATTTTTATCTTCGTTCTACGTACATCCACGTGGCAATGGATAGGCTTGTCATTCGTCTAATGTTGGAATACGCATCATAGTTACGAAAAATATTACCCGTGTATCATTCTGCGTACATGTTATTTTTAATTCGAAAGTCGTTTTGATGGAAAACTTGTTATGTACAAATGTGAGTCGAATAACTGTTGCTGAAAGCAATGTGTTAAACGTAAGAACCAATTATCGAATGAAATTTTTTCGAACAGTCTAAAATAACTAATTTTTATGTATATAAAAACATATTCATACGTGCATTTTTTGTACGCACACGTGGTATAACGAAACTTGTTTTAATTTACTTGGATGATATTACGGAAATAACTCTGTTTTTACATGACATGTTTTTAACGAGGATATTATTTAAACAAGTTTTAATCCATGTAGTGTAGTATAAAGTTTCTTCATAATGATTTTTTTTTAGTCATGAATATTACGATTGCTAATCTTAGGGATTGAAGTATATCCTTATATTGATATTGGTCTAAGGATACTACTATGTATGTACACCTTCAAATAATTGTTCAACGGAAAAATCATTTTCCACATTAAAAATGGTCAAAATTTATTTAAGATCAACAACGGGAGAAAATCGTCTTATTTAATTAACAACCCTCAATATTGAAGCTGATTTAACGAAAACTATTACTTTTAATGATATTGAACATTTTTCTTCTCAAAAGTCAAGAAAAATATTATAAGCTATCGATTATTTTATTATATACTCGTATAATTAATAATAAATATAATATATTTAATCTAATAAAAAACCATGTATTGTTAATCATTGTGCATTTAATAAGTGTTAATTCCGTAATTAATTTAAATTTATTTAATTTAAATTAATTTCCGAAAAAAAAAAATTAGGTTAACGTTAGGATATGTATTATTATAAAATTATCTAATACAATATCGTAAAACAACTGATTTATAATTTGTTTCATAAAATTAATTTTCTTATTGCTTAACTTTGAATTTATTTATATATATATATATATTTTTGTTTTGGTAAGGGGGAAGGGTGGAAAAATTATTTTTCCCCGGGGAGCGTATATTATAAATGCGCCACTGGGTACAGAAATCGAAATCGCAATGCGAACCAATTTACATGTAAGAACATACAACGTATACGTCATGATTGTCACAAATAAAACTTTTGTATGCATCCGAATCATTGAAGTATAATAAAATGTTATAAATAAATAATTTTTATACATTTCATAATATATAGCTAAAATTTAAGAAATCCCTATTAACTATTTTATCGATAACAGTCCGTCGGAAATTGTTGATTTAAATGATTTAATGAACTTATGAGATGGGCTTGACAAATATATTTTATTGTTATCAACAGACATATTACAAGTAGTTATTTCACTCACACAATGAATTACGCCAAATGATTGTGCGATATCGATATAAATTATCGTACTCACATTTTTAACGCTTCACTATGGAATTTTAATCGTGAGTAGTGTTTATGTTAAGGCACGTCATTTCTTGTTCAGCCTACAAGTTCATCCATGTTCGATCGTTTCTTTTTTACAACAATGGAAATTCAAAATAATTGTTCTCTAAACTTTACGAACTTACCAAGACAGTAGTATAACTCAAGACCCGTTTCACTGGTCGTGTATCGACATGAATGCGCAGTTTACATTTTGTGCTAGACTTTTTTGAACGTATATTCCAATCATTGTGGTTCGACATACAAGTTGTTTCAACAGATTTCATGAGGCGTCGGCCAATTCGCGTTACATCTCACCTTCGATTTTATAACATAAATGAGAGGGGGAAGATTATCTTAATTTATTCTTAAACATTCTTGATGAATAAACCGATTAGCTATACATTCCCAGTCTGCGCAAAGATCCATCGTTCAATCCGCACGGCTCGTTTTACGCCGACCAAATGGCAGAGAAACGATTGATGTTGACGTACTAGGAAAATTCCTATAGTCATCTGAAATTCGAGACGCGCTTAAGCACACAAGTTGATATTACTTTTTAGTATGGTCCTTCAGTCAAGGATTTCGAATACCATTGAACGATGAGTGGACGTTTCTATACACGGTCGTGATTTATAGGTCTCGCAAAGTTTCGGTTATTGTCCCCGTGGTCGTGTTGTATTTCAGAAATTTTGTTGACAGCAAACGATCGAGTTCAGGACACACAATAAGGACTGATACGTGGAAATTATGAAATCATAACCTTACGAATCACGTACTAAATGAAACTGTGAAAATATCTCAGCTCTCGCCACATATGTCACACGTATTATTAATAAAAAACGTAATATTTATAAAACAGAGCCGTGTTAGGAATTATGACGACCACACATTTGACCATAGAAACATAGAGATATCCATTTCGCTGTTATTCGGTGACGTTGCAATAAAATCCTGATTCATTATTTTTCCGCACTACAAACTGGATGAAACAAACGTCGTATTATGGAGTTATTAGTATTTAATAGTATAGTGACATATCGTCGGTCGTATTCAGTGCGTACGCGTTATCCATGATGTATTTATATTATTGTATAATAATAATATATATACGTAATGTTTTTTTTTGTATATTGACTAGTTTTATCATAAAAACCATCAATTAAATTATTTTATTTCTTTCATTCATTTTTGTAAATATTTTATATTGAATCATAGTAAAAATAAAAATTCTGATTAGGAAAATTAAACAACGTATAACCTTTCAATTATATTGTAAATACGAAATACATGGTTGCAACCAAAAATAAAATGTTTTTAAATTGGTATTAATTTTCTTATTATTTGAAACCATAACAATACAAAATAATAAATAAATAAATAAAATTTAACATGATACTCGTATGTACGATATCAAGTTTTTGATCGTCTTTCTAAACTTTAAGTTTGCCTATTAATATTGAGAAAATTAATTTTGAAATTTTTACAGGCATATAAAAGTTCATCATCTAACAAATGCAATTATTAATAAGAATATTCATGGATCGGTGTAATAATATTTACATCATCAGTAATGTGTAAAATATATGACTCATTACAAGTTTCATCTTCAAAGTGTACTTTCACAGAGTCACTATTGTGAACGTATTAATTGCTTTACTTGTTTTCTACCTATATTTATACCGATTGGTTTAATCCTTGATACCTTTAATTATATTTCAGCTGTCATCAAGATGTTAGCTTTCAATTTTGTTTTATTTGTAGATAATATTTAGTCATATCGATCACAAAAAATATGATGAGCAAACTCTGCATTTTTTCCCCCTTTTCTTAGTTTATCCATATACGATTCCATATGTTCCGGCTACTTCTACTATTATTATCTAGTATAATATGGTTACATTTCATTCGAAAATTTATTTTCAGTTTTTTTTTTTCGGGTAACTTTAAGTTTTCAAGAACAGCTATCATAAATCAATCTTCATTGTCAAAGATTTTTTTTTACACTCAACGATTCTTTTGGGATGTGTATAAGATCCATATTTTAAAAAAAATATTTGATAGTTTAAATATATCCAATTGTGGACTTCATGTTTTAACCCGGCTATCCCTTTGTCGAAAAATAGTTATTTTTTTATTAAAAAATTGTTTTTTTCTAAATATAATATGATTTTGTATTGCTAATCGTTCTTTTTTTTTCAATAACATGTATCATTTACGTGTATTATTGTTTGATTTATTCCTTATTTGTTTTTTTTTTTTTTTTT